>NW_015647958.1:757192-786466 GCF_001515625.1 Sinocyclocheilus rhinocerous
GCGCGCTCCCGGACACACGGAGAGATGCGACTGTCAAATCACACGCGCGCTCTGCTGTAAGAGGAGAGGAGAGGAGAGGAGAGGAGCGGGGGAGGGAGGGAGGACTTCGCGATGGGAAGGGGGAGAAACGAGGAAGGGGGTGGAGGAAAGGAGAGAGGCTCCTGTAAATTGGTGGGTCTTTACAGTATAGTCTGACAAGTTGGCCAATTAGAGCAAAATTCAATGGAATGCAATTACTGTTTGCTTTTTAATATTTCGGATAAAATCCCCAATACATGTCTTCAATAACTACTGCAGTGTGTGCTACTGTGGCATAATATAGTTTGCTCATGTGCAAATGAATTGCATACAGCATTGCACGTATTCAATGCAGAGCTGCAACTACAGTGTGTGTGTGTGTGTGTTTCTCTACTTGTATTTTTCCATCTCTCCTTCTTTATGACTCACACAAGAGACTTGCTCTCCCACACACACACACACACACACACACACATTCTCTCTATATTTCTCAATGTTCTCTATGTCTCTCAATTTGTCAATTTAAGTATGCTTTATTGGCATGACAAAAACTATACATTTGTATTGCCAATGCAATTGCAGCTGGGCTGCTTACAAATAGTGCACATATGTATTAATAGAAAGAAAAATAATAATAATAATAGTAATAATAATAATAACATATAAAAAGTATTAAGCATGTAGTGCAAAATGAATTACTAATGCATGTATGTAAAATAGAAATAAAATAAAATAAGATAAGGGATTAGACAGATTTACAGAAGCAAACATCTAAATAATATAACAGTAATATGGCATAATATATTCTACATGTGCTGGAAACATCAGATCAGGGCAGATTGAGTGTTTTCTCTTCTATGGTGACAGGCAGACACATATTGAGCAGCAAACACACAGCAGTTCTTGTGTTCTCCAAACAGATACGGCTGTTTCTCCTGGTTTGAGAGTCTCTCACTCTCTCCCATTGTTTGGAGACATGTACACATTTTTTTTCTTTTTAACGATAATTTAATCTTTCTATACATTTCCCACTCAATTTTATGCTCAAAAATCTCTCTTATGTGATGAGAGACAGATAGGACAGACAGAGAGAGTCAGTCCATATGGATTCTATTACTCTCTTGTTTTAGGGGAAAGCAGGGCCCCAAAAGTTCACCTCCTTTACTTCACTTTCTTTTTTCCTCTTAGTCTCTCTTTCTCATGGCCAAAATCAAGACACTCCCTCTTTTTACAAAATAGTGTAGAGAGTAGCACACACGCACGCATATACACAGAGCCTGTTGCTTCATTTTGTGCTTGTGTGATTGATAGTTCAATGCTCATGTGGCTTCACAATGCAAACTGTAGGTATATTAGTAAAGAGGATCAGAGATGCACACATACACAGACACAGACACAGACACAATATAAAACATATACGATAAAAAGCAAAGAACTATAATTCATATACAGTGTAGGGAGAGGCAGAAAAACCATAAGAGCTTATTTAAAGTCTCAACCTAAACAAAATATAAGTAACATACAAAAATTTATAAATGCAAATTACTGAATCAAATTAATAAGAGCATATATTGTAACGTACACCAGAAACAAACACTATAAGGAACGTGAAATACATAACAAGAAGAAATAAGGAAACAAGATTTTATAAATCAGTAATAAAATGCTTTTAAAGCATCTTTTATAACATATTAATGAAGAACTTTTTTTTTTGCCAGATGGGATAAATCATTCCATAATTTGATAGCCTAAATCTTATCGAGTATTGACCTCTACAAATGAGACGTTTAGTAGGATTCTAAAATCATGCTAGACAACATGGTTTTAATATCAATATTTTTGAACACAAACAGGATTTGTATGAATTGTGGAGTTCATGCTGCTTGTTTGCTGCTTGCATTCAACAAAAGAACATATGAAATAAAAAGAAATTCTGAAATTCGTTTAAATTTTCTATTCAGCGTTTCACTCAAATTTATTCTGGTAATAATACAATGTGTACTAAAAAGTGTTGAAGAACAAAGCATCAAACACAAATGTTTGAAATGAAATATGTGAGGGCCCCATCAAGAAAAAAGTGAAAGAGAAACATAATAAAGGCGAATTTAAGTAAACCTAAATCCAGTGAGATGAAGATTATAATGAATGTCAAAGGATGTTGCTCATCATTTAGAGTAAACATCACCCTCTCTGACCCTGCACAAGCAATTCCACTAAGTAGCATGTATGAGTGTGTTTTCTTGTGCAATCTTTCTGCATGCCTATCCCCAAACACACACACATATGCATCTATACTGTATGGATAATCAAAGAGAAAGGAAGATGGAGACAGTGAGTCAGAAAGAGAGAGAGAGATCCATATGGATTTTATTGTTGAATCCTTTGATTAAATATTAATGCAACCTCAGATTCTCTAAAAATAATCCACAGACAAGGCAAGTTTATTTATATAGCACATTTCATACACAATGGTAATTCAAAGCGCTTTACATAAAAGAAAAAAATAATCACAACAATAAAACAAGGAATTTAAAAACTTTAAAAAACTGAAAATGTGCTCTTTTCATTTGCAAGACTCTTGATAGGTTCGGCACGGCTGTCAGCCAACTTCATCTCAAAATATTGTCTGATTTATATATAAATAAAACATTATAAAAAAAATACAATTTCCAAAAAATGCATTTCTAATTCATGTTATTTTTAGGTGGATTCAACACAAAGTGACGCCCATTGTACTTGCAGTATAACAATGCTCACATTACAATCATAGACACAAGAGTTATTGACAAGCAGTTAGTCAAGATTCTAAAAAGGTAAAGTCTGTGATTTAAGGTGTGTTTAAAAGTATATTTAACAGTGGTGATGAAGGAAGATTAGCAGCACACATTCATCTACTCAGGAATAACACAAACAGAACTTCAAGCTTTGCTTGCTGTATGCTCCTACTATTCACTATTCTTTAGATGTGATGTTGCCATAGCAACCTCAACTCAGTGACCTCGTTCTTTCAGCTCTGAAATTATGGGCTGCCCAGCCTGATAACAGGCAAAGAAAAAAACAGCGATAGAGAGAGAAAGAATATTTTTTCCTAGTTTCTCTTGCTGTTGCTGCAATACAATGACATACTATAATTTCTGAAATTCTGAAGTAATCTTTTCATTATAAATCAACCACAAATTTCATGAATGAATTTGTGACAGAGTTAATGAATTAATACGAAGGCAAGCAGTGCATTAGAATTTAGCTATAGTCCTATTCAATGTCTTACCGACCACCAGAACAGCCAGGCACAAGAAAGTTTTTTTCCCGCAGGCTATATTCAGCCCGAACAATTAAAACTTAATACATCGTTCATCACAACTGACATTTATATACACAGAATCCAAAATTTGTACACTTGTAAACTGCACACTTTGTAAATAACATATTTGCACACTTATAACATATCTGTACATTTATTTAAACAATTTAATTTTTTTTTCATCCTATACTTCTATTTCTGTATATAGTACATTATTTAATTTCTGTTTTTTTGTTATATTCGTGTTATATTCCATCCCCACTGTGTTACTCCTATGTATGTCTGCACTATGTCTGTACTTTCTTCTGCACTGGACGCTCCCGTCGTCAAGTCAAATTCCTTGTGTGTGTAAACATACTTTGGTAATAAAGCTCTTCTGATTCTGATGCAAAATGTACAGCAGCAAAGAAATATTACAAATAAGCAAATAAATGAATGAACTCATATATGAAGAATGGCTTATGTAAAAAGCAGAATGGGAGGCCACATAACTTCCTTTACTGACCTTTGACTAAAATACAGGGGAAATGTATGAGATTTTATATTTGTTATTGACCTTGTGATTCAAAGAATATTATAAAAAAAAACTTAAAATAATGACACGTGTTTATTACTCAGCTTAGGTCATCATAACTACTATTGATTCCTATAACATTTTTTTCATGTCATGCCTGATAACAGATACATTGATTAAGTCAAACATCATAATGCACAGTAAGAACAATTAATAAATCTTTCATTCGTAATTCTTTAAAACAAGCTGTTGTATTCTCACCTTCCAATATTTGCAGATACCAATGTTGAGTGTCTTCAAAATTAATTTTACAACAAATTAATGGTGTCTTATAGAGAAACACAGATGATGACGATGATTACGATGATGATTATGATGATTAAAATTAACCAAAAAGAAAACAAAATATTAGCTAAAAATGAAACCCTGAAACAACAAAACTCTCTCTAATATAAATATAATGATGATACAGAGTTATACAAGCCATCTGCGGCATAAATAAATAAAATGAATAATTAATTAATTAATACAACTGACACACCAAAATTATGTGATTTAAGCCAAGAAGAAATATATCCACTGTTATATGCAGATAGGAGGTTCAAAACAGGCTGATCAATGGTTTCAGCTCAGGCTTGTGGTAAATGTTTTCTTGGCACTGACTCTATCGACCTCTTAATACCATCTAGCATCATTTGAATACTGTTACTGATTGTGTACAGCCATTTATGGCCAGAGTCTGCTTGCTTTCAGATGCACACATCCAGTAGATCCACAAGCAAACATCATCTGACATTCACTCCAGTGCACAGTGTCTTCAGATCTTAATCTAGAAGGACTGAATGAGGTAGAATGGGAGGTTTTGTGCAGGCCTACAGAAGGTGCACAAAATCCAGCAACAAACAAAACCTGCTCATGAATGTTGCGAAAGGGTTCTTAGTTGTTGCATCATGTGGAATCTCATTATATTAATAAACCTTGAAAAAGCTCACTGGTGCACTTGTGTAACATTTTTATATTGTATCGCAATGCACTATATAATCATTAGTTTATTTACCTTGAATGAAATGAAAAACTGATTAACATACACTTGTGCTCGTGTTGTTATGAATTCTGTGGAACACAGGATATTTTTTTAGAATTTTGTCCATACAATGACAGTGGATAAATGTGAAATTAATATTACAATCTGTCAAGCTCCTAAAACAACATAAACATAATCTATTAAAGGCCACTCGGTATCTCTGTATGTACATTCTGTCCAATCTGATGTGTCAAGACATGTCACTCTATTGACTTCAATGACATCAAATGGCATAGACCTGTTAATATATGGCATACTGAATTTTACACAAATTAAATCAAGACTTTGAGGGATAGTGTTTACAGTGGAATGCACTATGACTATTCAAAGGTACAACTCACAACTTTCACAACTGCTTTATGGAGTTTTTGTCTACTGAAGGTTTTTTTTTGGAAAGACATCTCATCAGCTGAACAATCGCTATGTAATTAGTAAGTGTAACTAGTAAGTCAAATCTCAAATAACTGCCCTGATGACTTGTGTTCTACCCGCTTAAATGATATATACAGTAATATGGGTTCGAAACAACATGACAGTGTGTAAATGATAGAATTTTCCACTTTTGGACACCAATTAGGACATCTTGACTTTCCAGGCAGCAAACATCACTTCTCAACACTCATCTGGATGTTTAGACCACAATAAATTCTTTCCTGAAATAGCATTCTCAGGTGACATGATACATTATGCAAGGTAACAAGGCGGCAGCATCTCTGTAAATCTCATTTGTGTCAAGGTTTCTCCCTAGACAACATTTGTGATGTGGTTTTGTTTCAATCTTATTAGATAGGAGAGAATGTGATAAGTTTTGAAAATGTCAAAATTATAAAAAGTGTTTACCAATTATTATTTTCTATGGTTGCCATTTAAAAATTCATTTTCATAATTTCTGAAAATAAACTCATTATGAGTTTAATGGGTAATTGATTTTTTTTTTTTTTTTACATCAAGTGCATCTCTTTTGTAGTAGCTCAGGAACCCATTATCATTAATTTCATCTAAATTACTGGAAATTAAACACTCGTTTCATGAACCATTTATTCTTGTACTTTGTTACAATAAAAACCAGTTTATAAAGAGAAAAAAGGCAATACTTTAGTACCTCTAAATAAATACCTGATCCTCACAAAAAAAAAGAGAATAAACAAAACTGCATTACTTAGTAAAAGCACTTTTTCAATGCTGACTCACTATTCTAGTCTGATCATAACATAATTACTTTTTTTTTTTTTTTGACTGTGTGGACCCAAAGGAGAACCTGTAATTAAATTAATCATCAGCGACCCCCTATGGTGAGAAGCAGACTGTGACTGTAACAAGGATATTTGACTGCAAGGAAAAAAAGAAGCTAAATGAATCAGAATAAAAGTTTAATTGCTATTTTTGCCATCACATTTACAAAACAATCTTTGACATTTTTATGCAATTATCCAATTTTAAATAACTACAACTTACAGTATTTTGGTGTTTACATGTAAACAAAAAGGCAATATGATAAAAAGCATCACTAATGCAGAGACAGTAGTGGATTATTGGCTTGGCTTAAAGGAGTTTGGTGATCATCAAATTAATCATAACACCGGTGTAGCCTCTGTTTTTCCGTCTGCAGTAACCAGCTGCATCAGAGTACCTGAAGGAGGTCTATTCTCTCCTGTTGTCCACTTATAGAACAGCCTAGAATGTAGAAAACACTTCATGGTTTTGTTCACACACACACACACACACTTATAGAACAGCCTAGAATGTAGAAAACACTTCATGGTTGTTCACACACACACACTTATAGAACAGCCTAGAATGTAGAAAACACTTCATGGTTGTTCACACACACACACTTATAGAACAGCCTAGAATGTAGAAAACACTTCATGGTGCTTCTCACACAAACACACACACACACACACACACCTTTTATTTGGATCCACAAGACAAGCAACAAAGACGGAATCCAAATACTTTGGAAAGTCAGTTTGCAAGATGACAGGTACACATGGCTAACATACATTCACAAGTCCTTATATTTATAACATTTAACACTCAAGGATAGACAAAACATCTTCGTTTCCATATTTGCATACTCCCTATAATGGCTGAAACTGAACAGAATTTTGCAAGTCTTTTTGCTTTCTTTTTTTGCAATCTACCCAACTGTAGTCCTTTAAATCACATTCTTGTGCACATGACCTAAACTTCCAAACACTAAGGTAATTAACTTACAATGACAGTCAAGTTGATGGATAGCTTCAACCAATGGCTGATATTTCAGCAGTTCGGAAAACACACACACACACACACACACGTTAACCTATACAACCTCTAAAACACATACTACAGATGTTATAGATGATACTACTCGAGTGGTGTCCAGGAACTGACATCACCATCTGGCATGAACTTTCTATTCATGGGTGTATCTAAAGTCACTCTAAACGTAGTAATTATTAGTTGTCATTTAAAACAAAAAGATTTGCATGAATGAAAATCAGCTATTATATCGTTATTCCTTACGGAAGTATTGCTACTGCAGCAGATCCTGGAGGAAGACCACTATTTGACCCACTCAGACTCTGACACAACACTCTGACACACGACTCTGAAATGACTTGAAAACGTGATGACTGTGTCAGTTTTTAGTGAGCATTCAGCTTGATGAAATGAAAGATGTATCTTCGTGCCTGTGACAAAGTTTACAGGGCTTTTATGACGATGACCCGAAAATAAGTTGACTATTAAAAAGAACAGCTGAACATCAGTTCACTACCTGCTGTTGGACCCAGTGCTGCTTTAGCCCCTGCCAGTGTGAGAAGCCCCCCCTCTCTCAGGTGTTTGGTTGCTAGGTGACTGCAAATCTTGGAGGTCCACACACTCTGCTTCCACATCAAATCAGCAATCTTATACAGAGCTGAGGCACAGAGAATAAATTTATACAAATTATAAACTAATATAATAACAATTGAAAATATTCACTTTAAGAACAGAATTAGACTTTAGAGTGCCCCCTTGTGACAATACAGTCACAAACGGCTTACGTTTCAGAACTCAATGCCAAAAAAAAAATTACACTTGCATCGCTAGAATGTGAATGCATTTGCGTACAGTATAATTCATGCCTTTACATTGAAAATGTGACAAAGTCGAGATTTAGCATGTCATAGATCAGTGGTTCTCAACCAGAGGGCCTCACCAAACTTCCAAACGACATGACTTAAAACTATTTAAATGTAAACATTATTATTATTATTATTATTATTAATGTAATTACTTTTAACAATATCATTAAGAGATTTAAATATAGGCTAATTTAATTACAATGTAAAAAAAAAAAAAAAAAAAAACATACAATCACTATTCAACAATTTTACTGAATAACACAACACACAGTTCTTGAAACTTCTGGAAGCACAAAGTGAATTTTGGTTAATTTATTAATTTACATATATGGATATTCGACACTCAGTTTCTGTTATATATAATAATGTGTTTGTGTGTATACAGTATGTTATGTATTATATAAAGGGCCTTCAAATATTGTGTTTGACAGTAGGAGTGTATTTATTAAGCATGTACTAACTTTAAGGCCTTGGCACTGCCGCCTGCCCAGCCTTCAGCCACACACAAGATGGCATCAACCTTATCTTCACCTAACAGCTAACACCTATCTTCACCTAACAGCTCACCGACATCAGATGTTACCTAAAAAAAAAAGAAAGGCAGAGATGTAACATGCTTGAAGACAACACATGAAATTAAGAATCAAAGCCAGATCAATAACTCAGACTATATTCATGAATATTAGCATTAGCCAATAATAATTCCTAGTTTTAAAAAAATGTAAATTGACAATTAAATTGGTAAAAAAAAAACGGTAGTAGCACCTACCTGGCTGGCTTGCTCAGTGAAGGATTCAGTCATCTTAACTGTAACATTGGCACTGGCTTCTTCATTGGCACTGAGATCTATAGAGGCAACCCACTGTAAATTACAAAACACAACTGAAATTAAATTATCCACCTTATTGACATATGACAGGCCACAAGAAATGTATAGTTAAGGATAAATGCATGACACCGTGACAACTGTGACAAACGAATTAATAATTAACAACATTATCACCAAAAACCATGGAGCATGTCTGATGGCACACTAGAGAGCAATTTATTTTTAATTACGTGAGCCGTCTTATGGGCTGAGACAACTTACCCAGTTTTTAGCTCTGAAGTACTGCACACATGCAGATCCTAGAGCCCCTTTTCCTCCGTAAACAATCACTTTTTGGGCTTCTGTAGCTGCCATGCCATTTCTTTCTTCAGAAGCACATGAGACCTTGTTATACAAAGAAAACAGCACATGCGCCTCCTACTGTTAAAGAGGAGAGGAGCAATCAGAATTTTACTAGCGTTGGTTTTTCAAACCTTTTAGCGTGTTTGTATGAATCTTCCATTCGTTTTTTAACTATTATTTTTTTTTTTATCAGTTTATTGTTTGAAAATATTCACTAATACCAGTAAATTAGCATTTTGCACATCGCAACAGATGTAATAATCCTTTTGACCAGCAGGCGGCACTGGAGTTCTGTGCAACTCACTATTAAAAACAAAGAAGGAGAGACTCGTTCTTCCGCAGGAAATTCGTGTAGTCGTGTAGCACCGCTAGCATTCTGTGACAAGCTTCCCATTTAGCGTCTTCACTAAGTTGACAGCATATCGTCACTGAAAATAATATTTAGCTGAACTGTTTCTCTCTGAGAGAGAAGGCAGTGAGATATTCAGGTAACGCTCAGAACTACTTTATTAAATTGTAGATGTGTTGCTGCATGTTTTTATGTGATGTAACGTTAACATGTTTCTGGCTTATTTGTTAATTGCGGATAGTGTGGTTTTATATAGAATGTCTTTTCAAATATAAAAGTTTACACGTGTTAGATATTTAATATCCACTCGGCGTTGACTGTAAATAAGCAATTTATATCAGTATGTTGGAGGTGGATAAACTTCCATCTGGCCTCAAATATCTCTAATAGACTGTGCATTAGATTGTCTCTCATCTAAAGACGAGAGATGAAAGTAATGGTTACACAGTCAACATCCACCTCTATCTATAAATTATAGTTATATAACTAAATTCTTTATAAACCTAAAAAGTGTTTGTTTTTAAATGAGTTAGTTGGACCACCAGATATTGAATGAAAACCAGCCAACGTATCTATGTGGAAACTGGCTGATTATGACTTTAATATTATTGGTACTATTATTATTTTAAAAATATTATAAAAAATAAAAATCCGTCCAAACCATTGTCAGGTGGTGTATATCAGCTCGGCAGATGTTATGGTTTTATTTTCAATTGGTAGTTTAATAGTGCATTGATTTGTGGATATACTTTGTCATGTTTTCAAGTATTGGTTTAATAGTGTACTAATTCATAGTTTTGGCTTGCACCATACTAGTCAAACAAGCCAAACCTGCTGTAGCATTTGTGTGATGTAGAGCCTTGCTTTATTAATTTGCTAGCATTATTTATAATGTCATTTAAAATGAATAAATTCATTTTATATAATTTTATACACACTCAAAGTCAGTTGAATCAAATTATTAACTGTGTTGTATGTGTCTAGGATGGATAAAGCTCTGCTGAGAGAGCGAGAACTCTTTAAAAAGAGAGCTCTGTCCACTCCTGTAGTTGAGAAGAGACCAGCAACCTCTGAGGCCTCTGGATCCTCCAAGAAGAAAAAGAGCAAACCAGACAAAGAGACGTCATCGTCCTCCAAAAACAGCACAGGTCAGAGAGTAGATGTGTTATGTTATTTCTTTTTCAAATAAATGCTGTTCTTTTGAACTTTCCATTCATCAATATTTTGGATAAAAGCATCTGATAAATGACTAAATAAATAAATAAATCAAAGAATTGAACCATGAATCAAAGAAAATGAATCATGGTTTCTGCAAACATATTAAGATATTTTGGATAAAAGCATCTGATAAATGACTAAATAAATAAATAAATCAAAGAATTGAACTATGAATCAAAGAAAATGAATCATGGTTTCTGCAAACATATTAAGAAGCGCAACTTTTAATAAATAATGAATGCTTTTTGACTGCCTAATCAGCATATCGTAATGGTTTTTTAAAGATCATGTTACGCTGAAAGCTAGAGTAATGGCTGCTGAAATTTCAGCGTTGCCATCACAGGAATAAATTTACATTGACAGATAAAATCATCTTTCAACATTTTTTTTTAAAAATTGTACCAACCCCAGACTTTTGAATGGTAGTGTATGTCGACCTCTTCTGTTACATATGATGATATTTATTGTATTGATGTTTTAGCATTATTTAAATAGCATCAGCATTTCTAAACCATTACACTTATGTTTTTGGAAGATGCTGAAACATTACCAATATAACAAAAAATAGCTGAAGCTGCTTGCACTAGGACTTTATTGCTTTTGGGAGCCTGATGCGTTGCAATCTGAATTACTGAAGTACTTTTCTCAAATGAATGAAAGCATTCTCATATCAGCTTCATCTTCACTTCTCAACCTGTTTAAAGTAAAACCAGTGTCAATAGCTAGAATGACATTGAGGATTCTTAAATTATGGCAGTGGCTAGAGTAATGGCTGCTGAAAATTCAGCGTTGCCATCACAGGAATAAATTTACATTGACAGATAAAATCATCTTTCAACATTTTTTTTAAAAAATTGTACCAACCCCAGACTTTTGAATGGTAGTGTATGTCGACCTCTTCTGTTACATATGATGATATTTATTGTATTGATGTTTTAGCATTATTTAAATAGCATCAGCATTTCTAAACCATTACACTTATGTTTTTGGAAGATGCTGAAACATTACCAATATAACAAAAAATAGCTGAAGCTGCTTGCACTAGGACTTTATTGCTTTTGGGAGCCTGATGCGTTGCAATCTGAATTACTGAAGTACTTTTCTCAAATGAATGAAAGCATTCTCATATCAGCTTCATCTTCACTTCTCAACCTGTTTAAAGTAAAACCAGTGTCAATAGCTAGAATGACATTGAGGATTCTTAAATTATGGCAGTGAGCCTAACAAGTACAAACAGGATATATTTACATTTTTTGTGGATTGTCACCCAGGCAAAGCTTGCGATACTGGGACTGTCCTGGGCAGGGCTGCAGTTAGCAAAACCTTCATCATGGGCCTCCCGGCTGATGTCTGCTCAGCCTTTATTTTATTTATTTTCGGCGTTTTGCCTTTTTATTTAGTTTGGACAGTTTAATGACAGGAAGCACTGTAAGTCGGCACGCTGTCCACAAGGCTTTTGTCGCTGACCAGCTTTTGTTTGTGAGAGTTACCCAAGTAGATAGTCATAAAAATAGAGTATTACAACAAAATATGAGGATTATTTGAGAACGGAGTAGTACATTTTGATTGGAGATGGACTGATATTACCTTTTTGATATTGAAAGTTGTTTAATTGTTTGATAAGAAATATGCAGAACAGATTTAATTATTAAAGACAATATTAATAATATAATAATAATAGTAACACTAATGATTGCTGTTGTGTGTGTTATATTTATGCTAAGTTGTTTTTGCACTCTGAATGTTTGCCATGATTGTTTTGGGTTTTACATTTAGAGTTACATAAGTTATTTTAAAAGTTGAATAATTACCCCGACTATATATTTTAAAAAGTGACCATACCTGTGAGTGTACTGTTGTTGGGTGCTTTAATTTAGAGCCCCACCAAAAAGGTGCTGTTTATTGGTACAAAATATTAATAAAACCAATAACCAGCTATGTTGAAAATTCTGAATATCATTAAAAAAATATCAATCATTACATTATCAGTCTTTATCTCTAGCTCTCATGGTGTCTTGTGTATTTTAGGCCAGTAATATTGGCTGCACGCCTTATTAAAGGTGTAGTCTAGTTCTTGTATGTGATCTCGAGTCGAGCAAAGCTCAAGCACAGGCCTGTTTCTGCACGTTTTTGAGCATGTAGACCGATTTAAATTTACTGTTAGCAGCTGATGATATCTTCTGTGACCCTGATGGGAACCACACATTTCTCATGCTTGTATGATTTTTTTTTTATTATATAATTTTGAATACACAATTTTAAGGCATTGCAAAGATGCGATAATTGGCCTTTAATGTGCTTCTTGATGTAGATAGAACTATTATTATTCACATATTAAATCTCACCTAAGAGTGAATGTAAACGTACACATACAAACATTCCCTTTACTTCAAACGTAGTGTGTGCTATTTGCTTTAAGTAGTAGAATCATAATGTATGTAGAATATTAATTCTATAATACTGACATGTAAACTTTGTCATCCCACACAAAGGGAAAAATTCATGTAAATTCATATCTCAAAAAATACAACAGTTTTATGTAGTCATCACACAATGGTACCGGAATACTGAATGCAGACTATAAAGAGACAATGAGCATACAAGCAAGTTTTTTCCTCTCTTTCTGGTCTAAATGTAATATTTTAAGCCATGGAGACACCTGTGCTGTGTATTGCTGTTAGAGCTAGTGGAAGTAGAGGGCTTCTGTCTCTGTATGTGTCTGGCGTGTTTTAAGGGACTCCAATCTGGCGAAGAGCTCCGTCCAAATCTGCAGCCTTTTCCACCAATCTACTGTTGTGGTTCCTATGGAGACTGTGTCCGCTGTCACCATGGTTACAACTAAACCACCTCGTCTCGCTGGCGGCGCAGGTCACGAACGGTTTTGGTTTTGGTGAAACAGCCGCAGTCCAGCAGCTCATAGAGGAATGCCAGTGTGGCGAGTGAGAGGATGGTGAGGATGAAGAGGAGGAGGATGATGAAGCAGGCAACATTCCAGCCGTCGTGAAAGGGATAGATCTGCTGGATCAGAGCAGAACTGCTGGACATGTTCATACTGCAGAGACACCAATAAATACAGTCAGTTATTGAAGAGGAAGATGAGCAATGGGAAAAAGATTGAGTGTGGGTAGGAATAAAGATGGAGGCAGGGTGATTGACAGATTGAATGGCAATTTCTTCGTACTGCTTTGTGCTTTTTTGTGGTGTTGATGGAAAAAGGACATCCATTAGAGCATGATGAAAGTCACAGTTTTTTCATACAGTGTCAATCAGAAATCTTTGTTTGTTACATTGCAACCCACTCTTTTTGAGTATCTTGCAGCATTAGTTTAGGTTTTCAATACACCATGTAAAGTTAAAGAGAGTTCCATTCTAGTTTGATCACCCGTGTCTTTGTCACCCATGCTTCTGTTACACTCCATCTAGCTGTTTTTAATCACAAGATCACACCTCCTTAGAAATAGAAATGCATTATATTGGGATCAGGTTAACCCAAAATCAGAATAATTATTCAGGAATTTCTTAAGATTTCATTAGCTGATTATTTGGTTGTTTTCTTGAAAAACATTTAGATTTGCATGAACAATAAAAAGACAGTAAGTATTGTCATAAAATTACATCTACTGTTCGTGCGAATGCTAAAATTATAATTTTTTCTAATAATTCTTTTAATTCAGTATAAGTTACTTTCAGGTTCATGCATTTAAAAATGACACTACCATTCACAAGTTTTTTTGTAATATTTATGAAAGAAGGCTCTTATGCATACTAAGGCTGTATTTATTTAATCAAAAAAATATTATTACAATTTTACAACAGTAAGCTGTTCTATGTTAATATATTTTAAAATGTCAATTTATTCCTGTTACAGCAAAGCTGAATTTTTAGCAGCTGTTACTCCAGTCTTCAGTGTCACATGATTATTCAGAAATCATTCTAAAATGCAGATTTGGTGCTCAAGAAATATTTCTTATTATTATCGCTTTTGAAAACGGTTGTGCGGCTTCATATTTTTGTGGAAACCATGATGCATGTTTATTTGATGCATTGCAAATTCAAAACAGCATAATTATTTTTTGTAACAAGTCCTTTACTGTCAATTTGATGTATTTAATGCACTCTTGCTGATTAAAATTAATTTAGTAAAATTTACATTTACATTTCTCATGCTTATATAATTTTTTTTATTATATAATTTTAAATACACAATTTTAAGGCATTGCAAAGATGCAATAATTGGCCTTTAAATGTGCTTCTTGATGTAGATAGAACTATTATTATTCACATATAATAATATATTCACATAAAAAAAATTATAATCTTAAATGACCCCAACATTTGAAGGGTAGTGTACTTTGATAGGTTCAAATATTCCTTGCTAAACACTTGTTATATTAGCCCAAAAAGCATGTACAGCTATAAGAAAGTACAGTTTTCAGAATCCAGGCAGCTTTAGCATCCTATTTTATAGTCAACTTTGTTTTGGGATGGACTAATCCTAATCTTGAATATTATGTAGGACAAATAGTATGCAAAATGCAATGGTGCTATACTAGAGAAATGAATTTAGATGAATCAGCTGACCTAGTTTGCTTGAGTGGACATTGTGTGTGTTGTGTAGGTTTAGATCAGAGTGGAAGCTAATGTAAAACACATTCTATTATGTATCTTAAGGCTTAGATAATTTGATATTCTTATATAGTGTTTGAAGTTCATTCTGATGATCTATGGTATTCTGTATTACATATGTCACAAAAGGATCTGTGCACATCAGGAATGCAACTGTAGGTGTAATTAGGTTAACCGTAACATGAGCCGTGCGAAAGCTTTTCTCATGCGTGTCTGATTGTGCACATGCGCTTCTACAGGAATACAGCTTCACTTTCGATCCAACCATGACTCACAGAAGAGAGTTCCTCTATCTCCAGAAAGATTTAAACTTCTTTTCACATTCATTTATTCAATATGAATGTTTTTTTGTTTATTAAAATATTTTTTAAAAACTTAAAAAATTTAAAGACCTGGTCTTGTGACCTTAATTAACACTTGTAGACTCCCCCATAGACAAACAGTCTCGTCTGAAACAGACAGATGGCTCCTGCTTGTCCTGCTCCACCCCAAGCATCTTTTAGTATGGTGCTACCATTTCTTTCAAGCCCTTTTCTAATGTTTGTCTCTTTTGAGAATTATAAATGCTAATAATGAATGAGATTTTCTTGTTACATTTTCCGTGCACAATCAATTTGATACTCTGTGGTGTAATGATCTAGAATTGCACAGTCAGCTTTCAACTGTCTTGATCCTGCATGTGTGTGTACAAGTAACGTTTCCGACCAAGATCTGATGCTTGGATTACCTTTTACATGTTTGTGACACAATATGTGCGTACGTTTTAGTTATGGTCGCACAGCTTTGTCATGCTTATTCTCAATATGAAGAGTCAATTACTAAAGGAATCCATTGACATTTATATAAAACAGAGATGGTGGTGTTTTAGTCTGTATGAGTATTATTTTGCATTGTGTTGTGATTTATAAAAGCAGGACGTACCTGGGTGTGAGTGTCTGGGATGCAGGGTGATGGAGCAGCCTCTTGTTTGTCTGTGTGTTGTCTTTCTTGCCACTCACGCTCTCTCTCTCTCTCCCTGCCCCACCTTTTTCTGGAACCGTGTATTGCACTGGCTGTTCTGAGTCTCTACTCTGTCACCATTGGCTGGCTGTCCTGTCTTTCAAAGCATCAGCCATCCAACCTACTGTAACGCATCTGCTCTCAGCATTAGGACCCGCCCACACGATGAATCATTCATGAGTCAGTGCCAAGATGCGGCTGAGGCTGGCTGTGCTCCAGTTGCCAGGGTTTGAGAGCAGGGTGTGGAGGAGGAAGAGGATGTGATGCTAGAGCTATATGGAAATTATTCTTTTTACCATGGTTACAAGGAGCTTGAAATGGAGAAAACTATGGGTGAAAGCAGGATGAGCACTGACAATCAAAAATAAAATGTGAATTATGGCGTCATTGTTTGTCCAGGTTTGCATTATATTCAAGTAGAGCTGGGACAATATGGCCAAAAAAATGATCATGATTAAACTTTTCATATCAGCCGATATTGATAATTATCTTGATAAATGTCAAATCTTTATTTCTTTCAAGTTTAAAGGCATATTTTGTTCTCGCGAGTGAAAGTTGTAGAAATCAGTTCATTATGGTTTTAAACCTTTTTTGTTTTTTTTTGTTTTTTTTTGTCGTCGGAGCATTTACCAAACAGGTGAACATTTCACAAATCTGAGGTACAGTATTCAAAGCACTTATAATAATAATACAGGTGCATCTCAATAAATTAGAATGTCGTGGAAAAGTTCATTTATTTCAGTAATTCAACTCAAATTGTGAAACTCGTGTATTAAATAAATTCAATGCACACAGACTGAAGTAGTTTAAGTCTTTGGTTCTTTTAATTGTGATGATTTTGGCTCACATTTAACAAAAACCCACCAATTAACTATCTCAACAAATTAGAATACTTATTAAGACCAATAAAAAAAACATGTTTGTGGCTTACCCTCCTTGTGAAGGGTGTCAATGATTGTCTTCTGGACAACTGTCAGATCAGCAGTCTTCCCCATGATTGTGTAGCCTAGTGAACCAAACTGAGAGACCATTTTGAAGGCTCAGGAGACCTTTGCAGCAGTGTTGCCAATTTGGGGATTTTGTCGGCAAATTTATCTACTTTCTCATTGTAGCTGCGACTTTTTTTAATCTTTTGCGACAAGGAGCTATTTTAGCTATATTTAAATAAAACTAGCGATTTTTTTGGAGATTTTTTTTTTTTTTACTTGGCCACACCCTGCCGTAGGCCCGTGACCTCTCACGTTTGCTCTCAATCATGCCAATGAGTCTGCGCAGTGAACACACCAGTACGCCACGCCTGCCATGACGCACACCACAATTTCATTATAAGCATCAATCAAGTTATACTGTCATCATTTGTAAAGTGTATATATATATATATATATATATATATTTACTTTCCTTTACCTTTACCAAATTTACCTGTATTTACTTTTTCATATTTGGCGACTTTTTGTGAAAAATGGAGACATTTGAGGGTGGATCTAGAGATTTTCTGAGGGAGGGGTTTGGCAACACTGCTTTGTAGGTGTTTTGAGTCGATTAGCTGATTGGCTTGTCACCATATTCTAATTTGTTGAGATTGAATTGGTCGGTTTTTGTTAAATGTGAGCCAAAATCATCACAATTAAAAGAACCAAAGACTTAAACTACTTCAGTCTGTGTGCATTGAATTTATTTAATACACGAGTTTCACAATTTGAGTTGAATTACTGAAATAAATGAACTTTTCCACGACATTCTAATTTATTGAGATGCACCTGTACAATATTTTCTCTACATCAAAATATGCTTGAATAAACTTAAGTATAATCCTTTTCGGTCCTTTTTCCTTGACAAAATATCTTAATAGAGAAATTAATTTCTGCATGTTCTAATGGGTGATATTGTTTTAAATCATGAAACAGGTTTTTGTTTCCTGATTTTGATGACACGATGCAGATGTAAATTTATGTTCATTAACAAAAACAATGACATCTATAAAAATAAATAAATGCTATAGCTTAATAAACAACCATTACTCCTTTCATACATTTAATACATGTCTACATTAATAATATAATAAAATGCCATATGTATATCCCACTTTTCAGTGAGCTTTATGTACTATTTACCTCAATAATTGTTTTGCTAGAAATGAAATCAAAAGTTTAAAAAGTTGTTCAGAATCATACATTTAAACACAAACTGAGCTCAAACCACAGCGTTCGCTATTTTATTGTCACAGAATCAAATAATAATAATAATAATATTTATTAATATAGCGCCTTTCCAGAGCTCAAGGACACTTTACAATAAACATCAGAAATGTGAGGATAATGTCAAACAAACAATCAAACAATAATACAGAAAGTAAAGTAAAGCGAACATCATACAACCAGAGAGTAATATATGGATAAGACAACATGAAACAGAAGTCAACTTAAGAAAGGTAACATTGTGAAAACAAATGAGTTTTGAGCAGCGATTTAAATTCAGACAGGTTATTGGCAAGACAGAGCGATCTGGGGATCAAATACACAGGATATCAAAGGCAGTGTAGGATACATCTATGCATCCTTCAAAAACTGATCAGATGGACAGGATGTGACACGATCATAGGATTCTGCCTTGATGCCTTCCTACCTCTGTATGCTGCCTGCAGAGGCAGCATTTTCAGCTTTCAGGCGCAGCATAAAAATAGCATAATTAGATGATGCATTTTTTACGTATAAGCAACCAGTCATCTCTGATTTGTTTCACTAACCTTTAGTGCATAAAAAGTTGCTTCATTTTGAGACCTCGCTGAAAGTAATGAGAAATTGCACTCACAACAACTGAGTGTTTTTGAACAATTTATTAAAAGAACCATCTCAATTTATTTGTGAGCCAGACTGTACTGGTTGTGCTGTATGTTTATTTTTGTGTACAACCCACAGGGACATGTCAGTAGAAAAAGGTGTTACTTTGCCATTATTTTGCAGTACACAATCTTTAAACCATGATTTGAATCAGACTGCAAGCTCATATTAACAACATTGGTAAATCTGATTTTGTGGTGTTTTAGATTTAGAAACAAAAAGCAGTGCAGGAAATACTAAATGTGTGTGGTGTCTAAATTTGCATCTTATTATAACTGAGTATTGTTCACTGGCCTAGTTACACTGGCGAATATTTATTTATTTATTTATATATATATATATATATATATATAAATAAATGTGTGTGTGTTCCTACCCAATTTCTTCGTTCCAGTCAACTTTGCATTTAATATGCTTTGATACAACACTCTGTGAACAGCCACCCCTTTCAGTAATGGCCTTCTGTGGCTTACCCTCTTTGTGGAATGTGTCAATGATTGTCTTCTGGACCATTGCCAAGTCAGCAGTCTTCCCCATTATTGTGGTTTCAAAGAAAAAGAGATACCCGGAATTTATACTGTAGGGATGGTCATTTATTGAAACTCAAATTTTGAGGTACTGGATTTTTGACTTTTACGAGCTTTAAGCTCTAATCATCAAAATTAAAACATAAAAACTTTTGAAATGTTTTACTTTACATGTAATGAATCTAGAATATATTATGAAAGTTTTACTTTTTGAAATAAGTTAACAAAAAAATGAACTTTTTCACGATATTCTAATTTTTTGAGATGCACCTGTGTGTGTGTGTGTGTGTGTGTGCGTGTATGTATATATGTGTATATATATACACATACATACATACATACACACACACACACACACAACAGGAAAAAAAACAACAAATCTACTATGCTAGGTTTCTTTTTATTTATTTTGAACAGACAGTATTCTTTACAATTTTTTCCACCTAGATGTGAAAATACTAAATATTATATTAAATTATAATGTTATATAAAAATATAATGCAAGGGGAAAAAACAGTACGACACGTAACGTAGCCTATATATGCTGAGTTTCAGTTCATTTTTGTGACACGCTTAATTTGTCCACAGAAAGGAAACTCAAATGGCAGAAAGCGACATCCTATTTGTTTTCTTTATTTTACAAAAGCACAATGTTTTGTTTTCATTGTGAGTGTACACAAATGAAAAGACCTTAAGAGAAGGAGTGTAAGACCTTTTACAGTGCTGCATTATTAATAAGACAATAAGTGTTTTAAGTTGATTCTGCTGGTATAAGGAAACAGTTGAAGTAATCGCGCCGGCGCACACACACAAAACATATCAGTTCCAGCATTGCTAACTTCAGCGCAGTTGGTACTTTATCAAAATAAAATACAGTGAACCATACATCAGCGCGCCTGCCTCTTTGTCACCGTTGGAATGCAAATGAAGAACAAGGCCTATAATTTACATAATAAATAATAGTTTACAAAGGATAGTAACATACAGGATAGTAATAATAGTAATACAAGGATAGTAGTAGTAACAAAGGAGACAAAAATATATACATATACTATACAGTGGTGTGAAAAAGTGTTGGCCCCCTTCCTGATTTCTTATTTTTTTTGCATGTTTGTCACACTTTAATGTTTCAGATCATCAAACAAATTTAAATATTAGTAAAAGATAACACAAGTGAACACAACATGCAGTTTTTAAATGAAGGTTTTTATTATTAAGGGAAAACAAAATCCAAAACTACATGGCCCTGTGTGAAAAAGTGTTTGCCCCCTAAACCTAATAACTAGTTGGGCCACCCTTAGCAGCAACAACAGCAATCAAGCGTTTGCGATAACTTGCAATGAGTCTGTTACAGCGCTGTGAAGGAATTTTGGTCCACTCATCTATGCAGAATTGTTGTAAATCAGCCACATTGGAGGGTTTTCGAGCATAAACCGCCTTTTTAAGGGGCAAAAGTATGTGAATCTTTGATTTCAGTATCTGGTGTGACCCCGTTTTGCAGCAATAACTGCAAGTAACATTTCTTGTAACTGCTGATCAGTCCTGCACAACGGCTTGTAGGAATTTTAGCCCATTCCTCAGTACAGAACCACTTCAACTCTATGATGTTGGTGGGTTTCCTCCTATGAACTGCTTGTTTCAGGTCCTACCACAAAATTTCAATTGGATTAAGGTCCGGAATTTGACTCGGTCATTCCAAAACATTAACTTTGTTCTTCTTTAACCATTTTTTGGTAGAATGACGTGTGCTTGGGGTCGTTGTCTTGCTGCGTGACCCATTTTCTCTTGAGATTCAGTTCTTGGGCAGATGTCCTGACATTTTCCTTCAGAATTCATTGTTCCATTAATGATGGCAAGCCATCCTGGACCAGATGCTGCAAAACAGGCCCAAACCATGATACTACCACCACCATGTTTCACAGATGGGATAAGGTTCTTATGCTGAAATGCAGTGTTTTCTTCTCCAAACATAACGCTTCTCATTTAAAACAAAATGTTCTATTTTGGTCTCATCCATCCACAAAACATTTCTCCAGTATTCCGCTGGCTTGTCCACATGATCTTTAGCAAACTGCAGATGGGCAACAATGTTCTTTTTGGAGAGCAGTGGCTTTCTTCTTGTGACTCTGCCATGGACTGTTGTTCAGGACATGGTTGTTCAGTGTTCTTCTGATGATGGGCTCATAAACATTAACATAAGCCAATGTGAGAAAGGTCATTAGTTGCTTAGAATTTAGCCTGCAGTCCTTTAACCTAGTGGACTTTTTAACGTCTTGCTATTAGAGCGTTGCTTGTTGGTGGACCACTCCTGGGGAGGGTAACAGTGGTCTTGAATTTCCTCCATTTGTACACAATCTGTCTGACCGTGGATTGGTGGAGTCCAAACTCTTTAGAGATGGCTTTGAAACCTTTTCTAGCCTGATGAGCAACACCAACTCTTTTTCTGAGGTCCTCAGAGATCTCATTTGTTTGTGCCATGATACACTTCCACAAAGTACAAGACCAAACTTTGACAGATCCTTGTTCTTTAAATAAAACGGGGCACACACTGACACCTGATAGTAATCTCACTGAGTAAAAACACCTCTGAGCAGATGGACTCTAATTTCACCTTCAAATTAACAGCTAATCCTAGAGATTCACATACTTCTGCCGCTCACAGATATGTAATATTGGATAATTTTCCTGAATAAATAAATGACAAAGTATATATTTTCATTTGTTTGATTGGGTTCTCTTTGTCAACTTTCAGGACTTGCATGCAAATCTGATGATTTTTTTGGGTTATATTTATGCAGAAATATAGACAATTCTAAAGGGTTCACAAACTTTCAAGCAGCACTGTATATGGGTAAATGATGTGATGCCTAAATTTTCTGTCCGATTGCATTTTTTCAGTTAGATAGACAGTTAATTAATGTCGTTAATAGAAGTATCTCCCACATATGTACCAACTTTAACTTTTCAAAAAACATTAGTTATTTGTAATTTTTCTGTTATTCAAAGTGTCAAAACATCATGTGGTGTGACCGTCCAGCCATAACTGTTGTTTTGGAAACATCTTTGAAATTACCCTAAATTTATTCAGATTAATTTTCTGCACTATTTGGCTTGACTTCAAAGGGTTTTGTAATCCTGTATAAAATTGCGAAGAATTTGCATTTATTTTTCCATCATAACATTCAAACAAACTTTGTCCGATAATCTCCATTTTATGAAACATCTTTGAAATTACCCTAAATTTATTCAGATAAATTTTCTTCACTATTTGGCTTGACTCCAAAGGGTCTTGTAATCCTGTATAAAATTGCGAAAAATGTGCATTTATATTTCCATTATACCATTCAAACAAACTTTGTCCGGTAATCTCCATTTTATGAAATATCATGTGGTGCGACCATAAAGAAACTACCATTTTGGGACTTTTATGTTGAAATCCATTCAAAGATAGGACGTTGCATCATATACCAATTTGCCAAGGACCCATAGAAGCATCAAGCAGGTTTGCAACTATCTTTCAAATTTGGAAAAAAATAACCTTTTATATGGCTGGTATGTAGTTACCAAATTTTGGATATCATGTGGTATGACCTCAGAAAAACAATGAATATTAAGTTATTTCTACAAGTATTTATTTTTATTATAAATTTCATAGTGACCTTTCATGGGAAGCTAGCTTGTTTTGTTTAGGTGGCTAGTTCTGTGCTTGTAAATTGACTAAATTTGAAAATATCATGTGGTGCGACCAAATATCATGTGGTGCGACCACTGCAGAGTGTTTTCCATTATAGATATATGTCCCAGATTGGCAGTTTCTTTGAGCTTTTATATTCAATTAATGGTTTATATACATAAAATCATTTGGAATAGATTTTTATGCAATTTGGGTAATTTAAGACTGTTTATGTTTAATCTTTGTACAATATGAGAAAAATGCAAAAAAAAAAAAATTGAGCATGCAATTTTAGTTTGGTAATTATGCATTTATTCGTAATTTATTATATATTTATTACTAACTATTTTAGGAAAGTAAAATAAACGCTCGCCATAGGCAGCATGTTTATTCTGACCCTGCAGTCAAGCACAATGGCATGGCACTTTTATGCAACACATCATGTTCTCATGCAGTGAAAATGCATCACGGAGCAAAGAAGACACTGACAATGTGCAGACATACAAGACAGAGCAGGTTATTAAACAAAGGCCTGGTTTCACAGACAGGGCTTAGACTAAGCCAGGATTAAGCCATAGTTCAATTAGGACATTTAAAAGTTATTTTTATAAAGGTGCCTTAGAAAAAAATACTGACGTGCATTGAGACAAAATAAAGGCACTGATATATTTTAAGATCAGTCAGAGCAAGTTTCTTTCAGTTGAAACAGCTCAGACTTAGATTTTAGTCTGGAATTAGGCTTAAGCCTTGTCTGTGAAACCGGGGGATAGTCTTAGAGTTCAAAATTTGTCTTTTTTTTTAATAGGAAATTTAAACAACAAATACTGTTTTGTGGCTCTTTTATGTATGTGTCATGACAGATTGCTGTAGCACCTCAGTTCAAGCGGCATGTGAACCGATCATCTCTTACTAGTTATAGCACAAAATAAACCTGAATGAACATCAGAAGATATTTAGTTTCAACTGTGAAAAGATGTCAATACACTATTTTTGAAGTTCAAGTCCACCAATGTTAATCTACTCTTCTGTCTGGTTTGTTTGTTGGACAGAAATGGTGGATTTGGCATTATGATTGGTCAGATTGCCTGTTAATCAAACTCCCGGCGAAGGGTCAATTGAGCAGCCAAGATTGGGCAAAGTTTAGAAATAACTGGGTCTAAAAAAATTACTGCTGTTAATGCCATGTGCTGCACTTTTCACACGTTTCTTTAATAAATAGATTTTTAATTATATAATGTCTTTGTGTCATTTGGAGCGACCATTCATCATGTGGTGCGACCAATAATAGCAATAACTGTATTAAATTAAAAATAAATTATCTAATTTATGTGGCTAAAATATGAATCACTGCAACAGTATGCTTAAGTGAATGATATTTCAAAAACATTTTTATCAGTTTTATGCAATTTACAGAAAAATAAGTCTGCTAACTACATTTAAGAAGGCAACTTTGAAATTATAGAACAAAAATTAGATCATGATTTACAAAAACTCAAAAGAAATGCAAATACTTTACTAAACATTTTAATTACTGAGAGCATCTAAATAAAAATGTTAAGCATGTTAAGAAAATTAATTAATTTTAATATAAATCATGGTCGCACCACATGACATTTTTTAAGGCTACAGCCGATTCATCTAGATGAAAAAACACTAAAATCACTTAATTGAAAATTTTAATATGAATTTATGTGTACACAACATTCTTAATGTTTGAATAACTACAAAATATATTACTTTTTTTTTTTGTATTTAAAAATTTGCCTGTCGAAAATTATTATACGTCAAAGACCCATTTATATATGCGTGTGTGTTTTTTGCTTTTTTTAATCCTTGAGAGAAATTTCCGTGACAGACCGCTCACATGAAACATAGATCCTCAAATACAAACATATATAATCATTTCAGTATTTAAGCATAAAATATAACACTTATGAGCATCAAATAAGCATGGTATTGCTCAAAAAATGTACCCAATGCAAAATATGTGAACAATTTACAGCAGCTTATGCTTAAGAATGCATAAATAACTAACATTCCACGTAGCGTGCAGCTGTTGATATCATGTTTTCTCTGATCTCAAAGAAGATATAACATCTATATCAATAACAAACAAGTGATATGAAGTGATAACAGTTTCTGAAATGAATGTTTAATATTTATACTGTGCTTAGCTAGAAAAAAATTATTTAAACCGTTTCACTATTATTAATAAACAGTACAGCTCTGTTATTGTTGTTATACTGCTATATATTTTCCTACATCACACTATTATTTTATACATGTATTATTTATACAGAAGATTTTGATATCATGCGGATGAAATCTGTTTTTGTCAGAGGTTTTTCTTTGCATTAGAGGAAGTGTTGTCAAATAGATTACATCAAACCAATGAATTAAGGGATCTGAATGGCCAGAGTGCTTTTTCTCTTTGCACTTTGTCAGAATATACTTTTTTTTTTTTGCCGTTTTGTTTTGCTTTTTCATTTCACTTTTGGTTTTTGGTGTTTTTAGTAAGAAAGTGTCTGCTGACAGCAGAAAGAATTGTAAATGGTGTGGAATATAACTGCCAGAAACTAACTTTGAGTTAGAAAACAGCATGTGTGTTATTACTTTCATTGTTGTTTGAAAGGATTATAGTAGTTATTGCATTAATAGCCTATTATTTGCAGCACTTACTTATTATAGTCTCTTATCTCTTCTTCTCTTGTTCTCTTTTCATCGTTCAGATCCCAGCAATGGCTCCTTCAATCTCAAAGCACTTTCTGGGAGTTCAGGATACAAATTTGGAGTTTTGGCCCGAATTGTTAACTACATGAAGGTAATACGAAAATACACACATTTCCACAGTTCAGTGGTCTGTTCAACAAGCAAGCATTTGCTGCAGTGTCTGTCAATTGTCACTTTTCTTGCTTCATTTCTACATTTCCTATCTCACATTAGAGCACACAGACTGAACAGGATGACCCATGGGAATGAAATTATCATGAGCTTGAGCAATCCTCACTGTCATTAAACACATGCTCCCTGGAAAATGGCTTCTAATCTCAGCACATCTATTGCCAGTCTTATATTTGTACCAATTTTGTGATCTAAAATGAGGATTTATTCTGATCGTTTGTGAAGGTTTTTATGTTGTGTGCTTGAAAAAAACAGACAAAAGGGACTGAAACAGTTTTTGCTGACTCCCCTAACAACAGTTTCTCCACCTGACCTGAATAAACACTGTAAAAATTTTGCCCTGTGACTAATGCATTGTCAGAGTCATCATGTTACAGTTGTTTCATATTATCACAAGCATTTTGTCATTTTTTTTTTTTTTCTTTTTGTTTTTTGTCAGTCTTGGCAGTTCCCCAAAGTGACATGCCAGTAATTAAAGGCTGTCAGGCTGTAATCCACAGATGTAGATGTAGCTGTGATGCATTTAAACTCCCTTTTTACATCTCATCTCTTTTTCAGACGAGGCACCAGAGAGGTGATACTCATCATCTGACTCTGGATGAAATTCTGGATGAGACCAAGCTGCTGGACATTGGCATGAAGCAGAAACAGTGGCTTATGAGCGAGGTGTGTGTGAGTGGGCATTAGAGAAAGACATTTGGTCTCATTCACTAATAATTGTGTGGATTTTTTTGTATTTATAGGCACATGAGAACATCTCACAAAAAAATATTCTGCCTAATTCACAACAATCAAGTAAAAGTCAAATACATGTCCTCTGAACACCCTGTCGGGGTTTATTTTGTTATGTTGGAAGAAAAAGACTGCAGAATTCTATATGAGAAATGAGAAAATAGTCAATTAGAAGTTCAGCCGTTTTATACAATATTAGGGATGTTAATCAGTTAAAAATTTTAGAGATTAAAATGATTACATGATATGCTAATTATATGAAACCATGATCCGCACTTGCAAAACCAGTCTTCTTTTTACATTTTATTATACATTTATCACCAATAGGGAAAAATCACAAACGTTTCGCCTCCACCCACTTTTTAAATTGTTAATTTACTTGACGTCATGATTCATTAACCATTTTTCAATTCCTTAAAATACACGTTACCATTTAAATACTGGACAATTTCCATGTATATACAACATAGATCATCACATCCACCAATACACTATAATATACCCCTTAACTCGCACATGAATTACATAGGATTCCATGTTTAGCACTATTGAACACTATTGTTGATATGCTATTTAATCACATTTAGTTACATATATAATTTTTTACTGAGAAAAGGCAAATAAATAAATTAGTTATTTTAAAATAATAAAATAAAATAATAACAGCAAATAAAGATACTTCAGTGACATCACTGTTACAGATAAGTCAAGCATTAAATAGACAGGTCAATATATTGTTTTATTTCCATATCATTGAACATAAGTATAGCATATCGCACCACTGTCCTGAAGACCACAGATATCTGTAAGAGAGGAAAGCTGTCAATGTGTCTGATATCTAAAATAAAAAATAAAATCGAGGCCGAAAACAAGAGCACATCCCATGTGAATGGCCCCTAAATTGGTGTTATATCTGCATTTACTTTAGTTTTTTCTTGTTTTGTTTTCTTGTGTTTTTTTAAGTTATCATTATTATTTTTGTTAATTGCTTGGTTTTGTTTGTCTTATTCTTTTTTGTTTTTGTTTTGTTCTTTGGTTTTAGTTGTTTTTGCAGAGAAAACATGTCTTCTGCGTGGAGTGGTATGGTAATGCATGCTGTCTGTAGTAGCAGCTGGACTTCCACTGATTGCAGAATTTGTAAAAATATGCTTTCTTTTTGGATTTACATATGGTTCCGGGGCCATGTGTTAATCTAATTCACATATTACAATGTGTTTTGACCACAGAATGACCAATCAAAATCATATGTTCCTGGGAGCCATGCACTAACACATAATACACCTTTTAAAGGGCAAGAGACACATTCAAAAAAACAAAAACAAAAAAGGAAATCTAAATCTTTCTCCCTCCCTCCAGGCATTAGCAAGTAATCCTAAGATTGATGTGCGGGAAGGGAAATATGCCTTTAAACCCAAGTATCATCTGAAGGATAAGAAAGCTCTGCTAAGACTACTGGACAAACACGATCAGCTGGGACTAGGAGGAGTGTTACTAGACGATGTTGAAGAGGGTCTACCCAACGCAGCCAAGGCTATTAAGGTAACATGCTAGCGTACTTTTTTCTTTTTCAAAATTTTTATTTTTAAACAGGCGGAGCATTTTCTAGACAGTACATTTAAAGCATCGGGTACACAGAAACTTCAGAATGTTTTGAGGCATCATTAAACAGATGTACTGTGTTTTTATTTATTTAAAAAAAAAAAAATTAAGATTTTCAGATAGTCTTTTTTTTAGCACCTAATTTGCATATAATATTTCTTTACATGTAATTCATCTGCCAGCGGATTTTCTGTATTTAATGTGTAGTTCTCAGTAAGAAAGAAGCTAATTAGCTTTTTCAAGATTTGAAATACTTAATTTTGTTTTGTTTATTTTGTTCAGGCACTTGGGGATCAGATTATATTTGTGACCAGGCCAGATAAGAAGAAGGTTCTTTTCTACAATGACAAACACTGTCAGTTTGTTGTTGATGAAGGTGGGTGACGATCATTATTATATAATATAAGAAGTGTCCTGGTAGGGCTGGACGATATGGCCAAAATTTATATCACAATATATTTCTTAATTTCGGTCGATACGATATAATTCCGATATCGATATGAACACTATTTATCTGAAATAGAAATATTTTGTAACATTATAAATGCCTTTATCATCACTTTTGATAAATTTTAAGCATCCTTGCTAAATAAAAGTATTAATTTATATAAT
>NW_015647958.1:787083-793968 GCF_001515625.1 Sinocyclocheilus rhinocerous
AATATATTAGTGCTGTCAAATGATTAATCGCGATGAATTGCATCCAAAATAAAAGTTTTTGTTTACATAATATATGCGTGTATACTGTGTATATTTATTATGTATATATAAATACTCACACATGCATGTATATATTTTAGAAAAAATATGTTTACATATTACATATATTTATATATAATATAAAATATAAGAATATGAATATATAAATGTATAAACATGTAAATATTTTCAAAATATATACTGTATGTGTGTGTATTTATACATAATAAATATACACCGTACACATACATATTTAATGTAAACAAAAACTTTTATCTTGGATGCGATTAATCACGATTAATCGTTTGATAGCATGGCTACTTCTATTCATTTGGCCCTAATCAATTAATCTAATTAGTGGATATAGTTAAACTGCATTTCAAAAATACTCTTAGTATATAGCGATGGATAGTGTAGAAAAAGAAGAAAATACAAGGAAGACAAACTGGACTGTGTTTAAAATTAAGAAAGCAACTTTCGTAATTCAGGTGATACTTTTGTAAAAGGTTGATGTCATTGTAATATTTCGATTCCGGTTGTGACACGGTTTGAAAACAGCAGAAATGCTTTGGGTAATTTCTGCGTTTCTCTTAGGGATTTAGAAGTCCTTAGGAGCGCTTCAAAGCTGTTTAGGAGCTACGTTTAGCATCGAAATATTTTGTGAATTACTCTTAGATTAAAAATGTATAGTTCTAAAAGTACGAGTGACATGCCTCTAATTTAAATGAGTTGCTCCTAAATTTCCACATTAGCCCTTAGCCAAGTTAATTTCCACATTAGGCTTTAGCCAAGTTTTTTTTGTTGTTGTAAATATGGCCCCTGGTCCATACTGGTCAAGTGCTCTAAACAGCTACTGCCAGCTTAGACAGGAAGAGCTTTCTGAATGACATCTAAAATAATCAGTTTGTTTTGTTCAGATTGAGAGTCCAAACAGTTGATAAAATCATCACAATGATCCACAAGTAATCCACACCACTCCAGTCCATCAACTAACATCTTGTTGTGTATATTTATTATGTATATATAAATACTCACACATGCATGTATATATTTTAGAAAAAATATGTTTACATATTACATATATTTATATATAATATAAAATATAAGAATATGAATATATAAAGGTATAAACATGTAAATATTTTCAAAATATATACTGTATGTGTGTGTATTTATACATAATAAATATACACCGTACACATACATATTTAATGTAAACAAAAACTTTTATCTTGGATGCGATTAATCACGATTAATCGTTTGATAGCATGGCTACTTCTATTCATTTGGCCCTAATCAATTAATCTAATTAGTGGATATAGTTAAACTGCATTTCAAAAATACTCTTAGTATATAGCGATGGATAGTGTAGAAAAAGAAGAAAATACAAGGAAGACAAACTGGACTGTGTTTAAAATTAAGAAAGCAACTTTCGTAATTCAGGTGATACTTTTGTAAAAGGTTGATGTCATTGTAATATTTCGATTCCGGTTGTGACACGGTTTGAAAACAGCAGAAATGCTTTGGGTAATTTCTGCGTTTCTCTTAGGGATTTAGAAGTCCTTAGGAGCGCTTCAAAGCTGTTTAGGAGCTACGTTTAGCATCGAAATATTTTGTGAATTACTCTTAGATTAAAAATGTATAGTTCTAAAAGTACGAGTGACATGCCTCTAATTTAAATGAGTTGCTCCTAAATTTCCACATTAGCCCTTAGCCAAGTTAATTTCCACATTAGGCTTTAGCCAAGTTTTTTTTGTTGTTGTAAATATGGCCCCTGGTCCATACTGGTCAAGTGCTCTAAACAGCTACTGCCAGCTTAGACAGGAAGAGCTTTCTGAATGTTTTAGATTTAAAGATTAAACAAGAGCAATCAAACCACATCCATTGTTTCCTTTCAAAGTTATTTATGTTTCTCCTGGTCATCAAGGCTGCATTATTTGATCAAAAATATACAGAAAAAAACAGTGATATTGTGAAATATTATTACAATTTAAAATAATGGTTTTCTATTTTAATATACTTTAAAATATAGTTCATTACTGTTGTGGCAAAGCTGAATTTTCAGCATCATGACTCCAGTCTTCAGTGTCACATGATCCTTCAAAAATCATTCTGATATGCTGATTTATTATCAATGTTGGAAACAGTTGTGCTGCTCATATCTCGCGATTAATCGCATCCAAAATAAAAGTTTTTGTTTACATAATATATGCGTGTATACTGTGTATATTTATGAAGTATATATAAATACAAACACATGCATGCATATATTTAAGAAAAATATGCTATGTTTTAGCGATGGATAGTGTAGAAAAAGAAGAAAATACAAGGAAGCCAAACTGGACTGTGTTTAAAATTAAGAAAGCAACTTTCGTAATTCAGGTGATACTTTTGTAAAAGGTTGATGTCATTGTAATATTCCGATTCCGGTTGTGACACGGTTTGAAAACAGCAGAAATGCTTTGGATAATTTCTGCGTTTCTCTTAGGGATTTAGAAGTCCTTAGGAGCACTTCAAAGCTGTTTAGGAGCTACGTTTAGCATCGAAATGTTTTGTGAATTACTCTTAGATTAAAAATGTATAGTTCTAAAAGTACGAGTGACATGCCTCTAATTTAAATGAGTTGCTCCTAAATTTCCACATTAGCCCTTAGCCAAGTTAATTTCCACATTAGGCTTTAGCCAAGTTTTTTTTGTTGTTGTAAATATGGCCCCTGGTCCATACTGGTCAAGTGCTCTAAACAGCTACTGCCAGCTTAGACAGGAAGAGCTTTCTGAATGACATCTAAAATAATCAGTTTGTTTTGTTCAGATTGAGAGTCCAAACAGTTGATAAAATCATCACAATGATCCACAAGTAATCCACATGACTCTAGTCCATCAATTAACACCTTGTGAAGCAAAAAGCTGTGTTTGTGTATGTGACGAGGGGGGCGGGGTCGAGAGCCGTGGGAACGGAGCGAGGCCGGTGGAGTTAATGGATAATGAGCGACACCTGCACCACTCACCGGTCTCGAGTCTCACGGAGGAGCTCCGGAAGGATATAAAGGAGGAGTGACGACAGGGAAAGACGAGAGAGGACCAGGCCTGGATTTTATTTTGTGTTTTGGTTTCGTTTGTGCGCGGCAGTCGTCCGTGAGGGGCTGTCGCGCTATTTTGTGTTTATTTTATTATTAAAGTTTATTTATTACTCTTAGATTAAAAATGTATAGTTCTAAAAGTACGAGTGACATGCCTCTAATTTAAATGAGTTGCTCCTAAATTTCCACATTAGCCCTTAGCCAAGTTAATTTCCACATTAGGCTTTAGCCAAGTTTTTTTTGTTGTTGTAAATATGGCCCCTGGTCCATACTGGTCAAGTGCTCTAAACAGCTACTGCCAGCTTAGACAGGAAGAGCTTTCTGAATGACATCTAAAATAATCCGTTTGTTTTGTTCAGATTGAGAGTCCAAACAGTTGATAAAATCATCACAATGATCCACAAGTAATCCACACTACAGTCCATCAATTAACACCTTGTGAAGCAAAAAGCTGTGTTTGTGTAATAAATCCATCAAGACTTTTTTAACTCCAAACTCTAAAATACAAGTCCTTTATTCATAATATTGCTTTCTTCAGTGAAAAAGTTGTCTCAGGACAGAAATATCCACATGTAAGCTCCTTTTACAAGCGAAAAGAGTTCTAAACAAATGTGCTGTTGGATTTTGATGTGAGAAGACAACTGGAGATGGAATTTTTCCACTGGAGGAAGCATTATGGATTATGGATTATGGACTGTGTTTTGGATTGTTAACTGCATGGATTATGGCAAATGTATTTTGGCCAGAAGCAATGGTTTAAAGATAAAATACCTTGATGATGGATTTGTTTCTTAGAAACATGAAGTTTTTTACTTAATTGATGGCCTGGAGACATGTGGATTACTTACGATGCTTTTATCAGCTGTTTGAACTCTCATTCTGACGGCATCCATTCACTGCATTCGGTCTCGAGTCTCACGGAGGAGCTCCGGAAGGATAAAGGAGGAGTGATTACAGTGTTGGACGAGAGAGGACCAGGCTGGATTTTATTTTGTGTTTTGGTTTCGTTTGTGCGCGGCAGTCGTCCGTGAGGGGCTGTCGCGCTATTTTGTGTTTATTTTATTATTAAAGTTTATTTAAACGTCCGCCGGTTCCCGCCTCCTTCTTCCCGTGACTACAAACAACGTTACAGTGTAATAAATCCATCAAGACTTTTTTAACTCTAAAATACAAGTCCTTTATTCATAATATTGCTTTCTTCAGTGAAAAAGTTGTCTCAGGACAGAAATATCCACATGTAAGCTCCTTTTACAAGCGAAAAGAGTTCTAAACAAATGTGCTGTTGGATTTTGATGTGAGAAGACAACTGGAGATGGAATTTTTCCACTGGAGGAAGCATTATGGATTATGGATTATGGACTGTGTTTTGGATTGTTAACTGCATGGATTATGGCAAATGTATTTTGGCCAGAAGCAATGGTTTAAAGATAAAATACCTTGATGATGGATTTGTTTCTTAGAAACATGAAGTTTTTTACTTAATTGATGGCCTGGAGACATGTGGATTACTTACGATGCTTTTATCAGCTGTTTGAACTCTCATTCTGACGGCATCCATTCACTGCATTTAATGCTAAATTTCTTTGTTCCGACAAAGAAACAAACAATTACTTGGATGGCCTGTATAGGGTGAGTACATTTTTATTTTTAGGTTAACTAAAAAAATAATAAGGAAATTGTGATTATTTAATCATTTAAAATCACTAATACTTTTAGTTGTAATGTTTGTTTTATAGGTTTAACAAAGCAGAATCAAAATCAACTGCCCTGTTTGGGATCTTCGTTTTAGAGAATTAACTGTACTGTTTTGAAGTGAATTCAAACTGCAAAACACAATTCCATTTCTGCATTATCTGAAGAAACCTTGAAGCAAATGATCTTACACAAAATCAGTTCTTGCACTAGACAGACAAATAGTATTTCAATAGTATATATACAAATAGTATATTCAAATGAATAGATGCACTTGATCAGAGCACCTCTTGTTGCTAGGCACCTCTTGTCATGCATAAATGTGAGTGTGCTACGGTTCATGTCTTCAACAGAAGGTTTTTAATGGTTTTGATGGCACGTGACGGCTCTGCAAGGGTTCTGCTTTGTGTCAAATTGATAATGTGCATGTAGGCTGAAAGGTTTTATATAATACAAAGTCTTCATTTTCAAGGCCCAGACTCAACAGTAAAAAGAAAAGCATAATTGCTTTGCAGCCTGTTGTTTTGTTTGGAATGTTTTGTCCTAAAATTAGCCTGGAAGAAAATAAATGCTTTTAAAGATAATTTATCATTATTGAAATGTTAAAACCTGACATTCCCATGTGGTCATTCAAAATAGTCTAGTCAAATATTTCTCCCTGCTTACAACAATAAAGCAGTTTTACCTCCTTAGAATTATGAAATTAATCTCCAGTTTATTAAATGTGATTTATCAATGAAAATGAAATGAATGTAAGTTCTTGTGTTCACTGAATATGTCTTTTGGGTTCCTGCACTTACCAGCAGTTTACCAAGGGGAACATTAACATGACTGAAAATTAGTGTACCTTGGTGCTTGCTGATCCCTACTGGATTTTGGAGCCTTGTTTATGGACCTGGTCTTGAAAATGAATAAATCAGGAGGAGTTATGTTTCTCCATCTGTTAGAGCCTGGAGACCTTCCTCGTGCACTGCAGTTGTGTTTAAGGATTTCTTAGTATTTTATATTTATATAGAGGAGGATTTGTTATGTAAAGAAAATGTATGAGGTTGTCAATATCACACAAACAGGGTAGATGATGAAGGTGTGAGAGTATTCATTATTTAGTTTAGTTGCTAAATGCTTCTATTTCTGATTCAAGTCTTTCAAAATGGGTAAAACATCTTTAATTATTCATGAATATATTTAATTGCAGCTGAGAGTTAGTTTACACAAAGGCAACTTGATCATTTTATCTATCTATCTATCAATCTATCATCTATCTATCTATCAGTCTATCTGTCTGCTAGTACATTTTTAACAGCTGATTTTCTGTCTTTATTTCTGTTTTGTTTTGTTTTTTTCTTACAGTTGAGGTACCACATGAGGGCAAATTACAAGAAACTGATCTCATCCTGTGCCTTGGACACAGGGTTTATGTCCCTGGATACTGTTTCTGTCTATTCTGATTATTTCAGAATAGATTTCGTTGTTAAACTTTCCCAATCCCAATAGTGTGCAATTTATCTTATTTCCATTTGTTTTTGAAAGGAATTATTTGCTCGCCACAGTCAGTCCTCATTAAGGTGAAAACAGAAAACTTTTTTTTTTCTTTTGTAAAAAGGGTAATGGCTACATAACTCCTTTTCCAGGGCACTCATTAAAGGTGTCCAGTTTTACCTCCCTTAGTTTACAAAAGGAGTGTCACAAGCTCTAATGTTATGGCCTATACCAGAGGTCGGGAACCTATGGCTCGCCAGATCTCTCACCCTTTACTAACAAACGATCTATTACACAAATTAGACATCGCTAGAGACCAGCAATTCATTTGTTGTAGAGCCTACATAAGCTCTACATACACATGTAAAATAATAATACATTTTCTGTACCGGCCAAAGTGCGTGTTCAGTGCGCATTCAGAGCTGTTCGCGAGAGTCACGAGCGAACCATTGACGTTTCTATGGTAACGTACAGCGCCTGCACTCAGATTCGTAGCTTTGTGGTAATAGCGAAAAGAAAGATTTTTTGTACAGCAGAAAAAGTGTAAAAGTATGTAAAAAAGGGACAGGACCGAAAAATATACTTTGTTTTATATA
>NW_015647958.1:794301-805687 GCF_001515625.1 Sinocyclocheilus rhinocerous
ACACACACACACACACATATATATATATATATAAATTTTTTTTTTTTTTTCTTCTTTCTTTACTTTGGCTCTTTCGGGAAAATGCATTAACCAAAAAATAAATAAAAAAATGGCTCTTTGGTCAAAAAAGGTTTCCGACCCCTGGCCTATACAAATGGCACATTTTACTGTACATTATAATATCGCACAATGTTAAGTTTTAAACTGCAGAATTTGTTAATATCTTTATATGGCCCAAAAACTGTTTTATTTCGAATATGTACAACAAAAATGCAGTTTTTTTTTTGGAAGATGTTAGATTTAGGTTGGCAACATGCAAGTGGTTAAATTCTGAGGAAGGTGAAAGAGAAGTCAGTGGAGAAACTTTACCGTTGCACCTACAGTAATCACATTTAAACTGGAACAAAACACTCTACAATTCACTTTCCTTCCTTTTCATTCATCAAGCACCATCACATCCTCAGTTTGCCTCTGGTGGACATTGGTCCTTTGGGAAAATTGGACTTTGTAATAACGGTTGTTGAATCCACTGTCATTTTTATGGCTCGTCTGAAAGCATCAGATGGTATTTTCACTTGTATTTCACTCTCTCACACACTCGTTTTTTTTCTGATTCTGAGATCACCGAGTGAAATGGAAACTTTACTTCCTGTTTGTTGTCAGTGGTCTGTCATTTCACAGAGGTCACTTTCCACTACACCAGCCTTTCCAACCACATTCAGTTGTTGATGACAATCCTCGTGTTTTGAAGCTTGGAATCAAATAATAATAATAAATAATAAATGCCATAACATAGGTTTTTATATACGGCAGACGTTTGTATTATCTCACCAATTTGGCACCTTTGTGCCTTTAGATTTCATATTTTCATGGTTTTCAAATGCAACAATGATCATTGCAGAAATACATGTTTGAAGTCTTTCCGTACAAAGAATATAAAAATATTGTCAGTGCTGGGTTTCATCCTCATTACTCACCATGCCAACAATCCCACAGCTGATTAACCCAAAAATACTGGGGCACAACGAACCGGTAATCACCACGGCAACGTTACCAGCATAGCAATGCAGCCACACAGTCCTGCACATGATCACACACACACACACACACACACACACACACACACACACACACACACACACAGACAGACAGACAGACAGACAGAGACAGACAGACAGATAGTAGGCGAAACAAACCAGTAGGTGTCCATATCCTATTAAAAAAAAAAAAAAGCTGATCTTTAAGAGTCTGTCAGTAATGACAATGACCTAATCAACTTAACTGATGAATAATTTATGGTGGGTGGTTTTTTAAATATGCTAAATGATCACACATATACATAATTTGAGAAAGCAACAGTGACACTTAGATTAATGGATAGCCTATATTTGACAGTGCTTTCGTGAAGATTGTTTTGGAACTAATCGCTCTGACAAATAACTGTAAATAGGCTGCTACTGGCCAAATAATACTTGTATAAAATTTAAAAAATAATAATAAACAAACGGATTAAAATAATAAAACAGAGAGACTAACAATGCATAGATTACTAAAAGTGGTGTCACATTACAAAATTTCGAATTTTCGTAATTTCAAACCAGGATTTTCGCGCTACCAACTTGTAAACGAGCGTGAGGAACTTGAGCACGCGCATTCCTATTGAGAATTTGAGATAATTGTATTTCGCACTCGCCTAAATAAGCATATTCTGAATGTGGAGCAGAACAGCTCACACGCTTTAGGCTTTGACTAAGCCTGCGTCCCATTGTGCATACTATCCATCCTAAATTCTATGTGATATTAGTAATCGTCAATACTATTTAGGGCAGATAGGGTGGAAAGTAGCCTATGCACATTGGGACGCAGGATAATTCTTCTTTAACAGTCAGTTTGGGTGCGTAAAAACACCTGCATGGTTGTGCAAAGAGGACAATATAATTTACATATAATGGGCGTCATTTCGACACCGGGTGTTTCCTCCTTAACCTTTCACACACAAAAATTTGACCTCTTTAAACGCAGAGATAGCTCTATTCTCTCTACTGATAAGCTTCACATGTGTGTATGTTCCTTCCTGCTTTTAGAATAGACTGTTAGTCATAATGAACTAATAATTCATCCCATTATAGGAAGTGGTGGAAATGTTTTATGAGCTATGACATCCGGGTGATTGTGACCTGCCCTTAACTTAATATAGCCTACAATACAAGGGTTAAACTGCCAGATACGCTGTAAAACTGTGATTGAGAAACAAACTATAACACAAGAATCTGCTTAGTTATGTAAAACCCAAATATCACGTTTAAAAACTGTTGTTGATATTTTATTTCAAGTCTGAACGCAACTGTCGCGCATCTCGTGTCCACTTGGTGGCAGTGTTGCTGTTTTGCTGTTAAGAAGTTTGCGTTTGGTACAAATGCGTGCGTATACTAGCAGTCTATTGTAAACTCATCAAAACGGGATTAACTTGTAGGGGTAAAATGATTATTGAACCAGTTTATGTCTACTATTCTTATCAGTTCCATGGGAACCTGTGTGTGCGTGTTACTTTTGTGAGTAGGGTGTTGTTATGAGCTGACATAAACATTGGAGTTCATATGCATTTGTTGGATTTCCTTCACTTAATGGATTAAGTTAAAATTAAACAGTTAATTAAAATTAAACACAACCGACAAAAAAGTTATGAGAAAATAATATGCAGACACAAAGTATAGGCCTATTATTCATACATTGACAAAAAAAAGTTGTTTTTCAGTAAAACCAGCAGTAAGCCTATGTCTTCAGATCAAAAGGCCTTTTAAGATCATGAAACATTCACAAAACTTTTGACTAGTAGTGTAAATAAATAAAGAAATATTGGGGGGAAATCATACAATCAGTGTGTTTGATGTACAAATGCTAGTAAATGACAACAGCTGTGGTTGGAAATGTATTTATGAATATTAAATAATATATAACACATAAATATTTTATTCCTGTTAAACCCAGGTTTCATCATGCCAGTGAAAGAGAAACAGTAGCATAAAAGGGGATACGTCTGTGCTTTCTTCTCAGTGTATCATGGAGGGAAAAAAAAACACTCATATGAGAAGCTAACATTTTTTTAAGTTCTTTAAAATCTCAAGAGTTTTGATGGTGGGATCCCTTGACCCTGTCTAATCCAGATTCATTATGAAGATCTCTTAGCAGCAGGAAGCCCACCCGGACACATGTGACCTTTCTGAAAAAGATGCCACGAGAGGCAAATCCTCTGACCCAGGGCTGCCCTGCTGTGTTTATCTTATCTTTCATATTATAACATACACTTTTAGGTGCACATGGGAGTGAGTCTGAATGGAATAGCAGTGTCCTTACATATATTCCAAAAATTCATTATACTTCTCTTGCCTTTTCTCAGTCTCTTTTCTCTATCAAACTGCAGCAGAACAGATGCCATGGGAATGCTACAGGGTCTGTAACACACACAGTGCAGATGTTGCTTATTGTTTGCTTTACAAGAGAAAAATGTATATGGCATTTTCAGTCATACTGCACCTCTCATTCCTTTTTGGACCCATTGTGCGGGTGACAAACTCAATATACTTGACCTGACAGCAGGACACAAGCACTGTTTTGCAGAGGCGATAGCCACTCAAAGCTGTTTTCAATGAAAATCAGGAAACAGATGTTTGTGAAGGCTTAGGAAATGTTTTTAAAATAGTCCTTATACGGTCACCTTTATGATGCAACATAAAATCCACCTATTAAATTGACTTAAAGTCACCATGAAATCAAAATTGACAGTTCTTATTTTTCATGCAATACTGCAGTGTTTCACTACTCACATCATTGTCATTATTATTATTTTTTTATTATGTACCCTCGTAATCTTTAATCAAAACACAAACTTCCCCTCCCCCTCGCAAAGACATCTATTCTCTGCTGACGTGCACTGGCGCGAGGACTGGGAAATAATTCCTCCCTTCCAGCAACCTGTCACTCTCATGAAATCGTAGCAATTAACAAACAACAACGATCCAATCAATTTTCCAACAGACAACATCAAGTCCCGCCCTACATCTTTTTTCCTTGTTCAAGAAGGAAGCCGTTTCACTCAATATGTACCTTGTTCCAGAAGGAAGCCGTTTCACTCAATATGTACATCACAATAGAGAAAAATAATGTTTCACAATTTTTGCAGCAGTAAAGCTACAGGACATCATTCATCATTATTTCAGCTGTGTTTCAAATCACTCACTATACACTATGCACTCATACTATGTACTGTGTACTCAACAATCTAGTCTTTGGTGGTATTTTTTCGGTGTCCCTTCCACCCCTGCAACTTAAGCAAAGCTCCCCCTCGCAAAGACATCTATTCTCTGCTGACGTGCACTGGCGCGAGGACTGGGAAATAATTCCTCCCTTCCAGCAACCTGTCACTCTCATGAAATCGTAGCAATTAACAAACAACAACGATCCAATCAATTTTCCAACAGACAACATCAAGTCCCGCCCTACATCTTTTTTCCTTGTTCAAGAAGGAAGCCGTTTCACTCAATATGTACATCACAATAGAGAAAAATAATGTTTCACAATTTTTGCAGCACTAAAGCTACAGGACATCATTCATCATTATTTCAGCTGTGTTTCAAATCACTCACTATACACTATGCACTCATACTATGTACTGTGTACTCAACAATCTAGTCTTTGGTGGTATTTTTTCGGTGTCCCTTCACCCCTGCAACTTAAGCAAAGCTGCATCAGTTGCAACAAGTTGTGTCCAACATTCCACATTTTTTGTTTTGGATAATTAGCACATCATCCCGGTATTTGAAGTGCACTTTAAACACACTTCTCACACTATTTATGCTACAAAATGGCAGAATATTGCAGTAATAAACAAATTGGGACAGAGTTTTTTTAGTGAGAGTTGCAAATTGTGTTATCATGATATCTTGTTCTTGCAAATCAAAAGAGCTTTTCTTAGCCAGTTAGTGATATACTAAGCTAGCTGGCTAAGCTGTTCGCTTTTTAACATAAGAAAAGGGAAATGTTTATTTTGGCCATTTTAATCTTGGTTTAATAATGAGTGATATGTACTTTAAAAGACAACAACATATTTTCATGGTTAAGACAAGCATTGAGTAAAGTGATTTTATATTATTTAAATGATTATATGATTTTTATATGATGTAATCTCATGTTTAATACAAGCTCAAGATATTTTCATGTTTTATTCTGTGACATAAAATATATCAATAATACCCCACTTATGATTTTATTTAGGCTTTTGTATGTCTTGAAAAAAAGGTGGTCCCAAACAAGTGGCTAATGAGAATGCAAAGACATGAAACATCCTCCTGCCTCATCTACAGTCTGCTTTCACAGCCTTGTTGTGTTTATACCCCATGCTCTTGTAAACTATTTTAACTCACACTTCATAGTTTCTAGATTTTGAAAAAAGATTAAGAGTTGTTGAAAGCATAGTGGTGAAGACGTTAAAGTCATTTGACTTAACTTTATTCTTCACTTCTGCCAATTGTATTTAGGTTTCATGAAGTTGTATTCATACGTGTAATCTTGATGAACAAAACGTGTAAGAATCATAAACTCCTTGTCACAGAGCATATTTTCTGCAATAATCCATTCCTAAAGCCAAAGGAAAAATCCCATTGACGTTTTGTTGAAGAAACCTTTAAATTTCAATATGTTAATCATACTTGAAAAAAAAATCTTGCAACATCATTGCCTCAGAAAAATCTAGTTCAGGTTGCTCAATATATTCAAGTTTGCTCAGAAGCCAATCTATACTTAAGTAACCTAAACTAGATTTTTCTGAGGCAATACGCTTGCAAGATGTATTGTAAAGTTAACAAATTGAAATTGTTTTGCAAGCTAACTGCTCAGCATACTTGTTTAGCATATTTTTAGCATAGCATAGCATGCTAGCTTAGTCTATACCCTTCACTTATCCTACATGTAATCGCAGCAGTCCTTACGACTTTTGATCTGGCATTTCAAACGGCAACTCCCATAAGGTCCTAGGCAGAGTCGATTCAATGTGTAGACCGAAATGTTCATGTTACCTACATTTTTTGCAAATCAGCAGGGATATGATGTAGCAACTACTGTACCAATAAGAGTTTGCTAGAAACCAACAGCACAGCGACTCAGCGACCTCCAGAGATTAAATCACTGTCAGTGTGAACACAGCTTTATTCATCGGTGCATGATATTCCCCCCAAAAAGTAGAAACTTTTCAGCTGATGTCACCAATATTATTCAACCCCCCTGTCTCCAGCCATCTGGCTCTATCTTGGCTACGCCCACTATTTACAATACAAATGATTTGTGATGGATAAAATCAGTCCCACTCAATGTTTTTCTCATTCTGTACCACGTTTTACTCTGAAGTACATCAGATTACAGAAATGAAATGGGCCTGAACACCGTTTCATGAAAAATCAAGGCAATCTTTCAATCTTGTTTCAATCAAACACATACCAAAGATTATTTAGTGGATATTTTTCTTCCAAAGCAACATAAAGGACATTAATGGCAGGGCCAGTTGGCCGGGAGCACTGTGAGGTTAAGTGCCTCACTCAAGGGTGCAATAGAGATAAAGATCCTTTAGTAATGCTCTAATTCACATGTCCTGCTATCTGGGATCAAACCTGTGACATTTGAATTACTGTCCCAGAGCCTAAACCGATAAGCTACGAGCACCAGCTGACCTGCCCACTGACCCACTCACACGCCTCCATCCTAGCCCTCAGTCATATCCGCAAATATAAACGTCCTCTGTGGTTTTCACTGAACAAAGGGTTAACGGAATAAATAATGTTTGCGAGGTGACATGTACGAGACGCTTGAAGACATGGATTTTGATGAGCTGAAAAAAGAAAATCTGCTTTACACAAGCTGCCAACTGCAGAAACAGAACACACACTCATATACACACGGGTTGCCAACTGTGATATGGAGACAAAATCGTCTCTCACACGGAGTTGTTTTTGCCTGTAGGCACATCAATACTTAAACACAACATGTTTATATCTCAATCTTTACACAAATAGACACTTTAAAAAACCATTAGCAAAAAAACATTATTTTATAGGCACGCATGGCACACGCACACCGCCGCACTTCAAGGCTTCGTGCTTTATTTTGTAATGTTGGCTCAGGCGGTCACCTCTGACCTCTTGAAAGCTCTTCTGTCAAACAGAAACCACGACAACAGGTGAATGAAATAATCACCATGGAAACCAGAAGCATATGAAACACTCCGCTTTGAAGGAAGCTAATTCTTTATTTTCAAAAAGCTGTGCTTTCAAGTCACGTTAAAAATGTTCATGTGTATGAGTGCCAGATGTCAGCACATGGGTCCACACTGTGGGACTCATGATAATAAATGCCACTTATGATATTGTGAAAATTGTGACACCCAAGAAGGTAGACAAGTAATTTGTTTAATTTTCTGTATCTTTGCACAAATTTATCGTCATATTTATCATATTTTCTTTAATTTAGGAACTTTAAGTTAATCAATAACCTGAACTTATCTTAGTCTAAATGCTATTTTCCATAGCTTTTTTAAATTAATTAATTAAATAACTTTATACATATTGTCTATTTAATTTTGATGTTTTATTATATTTGCTAGAAAATAGATTTTTATACTCTATTTAAAAAATAAATAAAAATCTACTGTAAAATAAAGAAGTAAATATGAAATAAACAGCTCATTTAATATTTAGTTAACCTATGCGCACCTCTTATTCTGTGGTGATTCTCAGGTGATTTTTTTTTACCCTATTTATGGAAAACATCAAATGTTTTGATGCTCAAGTATTTTGTTTCTCTGTGGGAGACTGATGTGTGTTAGTGTGTGTGTGTGTGTGTGTATGAACAGTGAACATTAAAAAATAATGCGAACTTATTTAAAAAAATTTCCATTTATTTACAAGTTACTGCTAATGTTGCCTTTTGTGTTTCAAATCCTGTACTGAATAATTTGTTTCTTACGACGATACACATTACATGATACTTTCTCTCAGCAAAGGACCTGCTGTGATGATTCATGATTTATATGAAATGATTTATACTGTCAACCTTTAACTATAAAACATTTTTTATTTCATGGTTATTATCTTTTTTAAGGAATTTGACTTGTTCATATACAAATTAATCATTTTCTGTGCCATTTATCATTTAGACTTATCTACAAACTTCATGTTTAGTTCACTTTTCATGGTTAGCCATGATCAAATCTCAATTTATTCATTGTCACTTCATACACTGACCCAGCTGGATAAAAAGACAAAGGACACATTTATGCAATATCAATCATTTCCTTTCAGAAGAAAACAGTAAAATTATATATCTAAACTGAGGAAAAAATCTAATGTTTCAGATTCAAGTTTCATTTAGTTAAATCACATTACAGATTTCCCATAATTTGGTCATAAATAATTCTGCTGACAAATTAAATTCTTGCAAAACGGGTGCCTAATTACTATTAACTTAAATGTAAAAAAGATTGAATGCCTTCCTGATCCACATGAAGCTGACTCATTAGTCACCATATATCAAAGATAAATGTTCATTCTTCAAAAAATGAGAAATGATTTCATCTAAAATGAGACCATAATACAAGAACGCTATTTTACAAAGGTTAGATCACTTATTCTAATGCTAATTCCCTTATATATAGCAATAAATAGCACATATAGCAAACAATAACAAAAATTAATTTATGTGGACTACTGCAATTTTCTCAAGTATAATTTTACAGTGCTATTGATTATACTTGACCTTAAGGGGAGACACTGCAGGCAAAAACACTGTTTTTTTCATGGTTTTTTCATTTTTTCATGCACCTGTCAAATTTGAGATTTTGGGCTTTTTGGTTTTTCATAAAGTGTTTTTTCAGACTAGTGGAAAGAAAACATCCAAAAGACACTGTTAAGTGTTTCTTTTATAGCACTTTATCTATTTGTGTCAAAAGATTTCAATTACAATGCATATTTTTAAAGGCCGTTTTCTCAAAATGAGTTTTTTCTCCTACACTGAGCCATAAATCTCCACTTCAGTAGCACTTACACACACCAAACCTTACATTTTTATTCCTGTCTATATCCTGAAGGTTTTTACAGAGGGATTTGTTCATATATAATTTGCTTGATTATATACAACATTTTATTTCCCAAAAAATGGTGAAAATATATTGTTTTCTGGCTGTTCAAAGTATTTTCTGAATTATGGAGTGACAACACCAAACTTTACATTTTTATTCCTGTCTATATTCTGAAGGTTTTTACAGAGGAATTTGTTCATATATAATTTGCTTGATTATATACAACATTTTATTTCCCCAAAAATTGTGAAAATATAGGGATTTCATTAAATAATGACTCATTTGCATATTTAAACCTAACATTTTAGAAAACTTGTAATACAAAAAATGTTTGCAATTATCAATGTAATCAATCAGCTGGGTAAGTAAGGCGATAACTATTCGTTTTTTTTTTTACCCTATTCACCTGCAGTGTCTCGCCTTAAATGATTTTAAACGACTTCTATTTCTCTTTTTATTTTCTTTGTAAAGCACTCTGAATTGCCAGTGTATGAAATCTGTTATATAAATAAACTTGTCTTGTCTTGCCTGTCCGTTTCGCCTCCTTTCCAACTTATGATGATGACTGATGGTGAAAACAGATCAAACGAATTGCTTGCACTGATAGCTGAGAACAGCAGATGAGAGAGATGAAGAGCTGCCTCCATACTGTCGTTTTGCATACAGCTTAATGCTTTGCAGATCTTGTTACGCTATTTAAAACATTTGAAATATTATAAATGGACCATAAACTGGAGTGTTGCTGATATCCATCGCTTTTGTACCCTTGTGCAAGACACTTCACTCTAGGTCTCTAAAGGGGGATTGCGATGACAACCGCTGACATGTCTCGATCCCGATCTCTCCTTGTCATTTCCTGTTCGCTGACACTGTCAATAAACAGGCAAAAAAGAATTAGATCTCCCATGTAGAAGTATATTTTTCAGTATTCCAGCACTTAATTTGGATGCATTACGGCAGATGTGTCACTGTATTGCAAGTGTTATTATATGAATGCGGTAGTAGACTTTTTCGGCGTTGTAAAACCGCAGTCATTTTTTTGTAAGGGTGTGTGGACATGAGCATAGGAATGTTAAGAGTGCATAAGTGATGCTAAGAACTCTGTTATCTCAGTAAGACTCCCGTTCCTTCCTTTGTTGTTCCTTTCCCCAGAATGCCAGCTCTCTCACACACGACTCTTAACTCTGCTGGCTGCGAGAGCTCTAGCAGCACTGTTATGATTCTGCCTCTGATAGCCTGCTGTTGCCGTTTCCATGGTTACTCTGCATTTCCCAAATCCTAAAGAGAATGAAAAATGGAAGTTAGATAAAGTTTAATAAGCGAGAGATAGCATAGGGAGAGAGTTAGGTATAGCTCACCCCCATCAGCATTTACAATAAAGCCTGTTGACCCTTTGTGCTCACAGAACACTCCCCGCCTGCCTCTGCACCTGTTCAGAAAGACCGGAGGCTAGTTTAAGGCGTCAAATATGCAAAACGTATTGAGGAAAAGACTTAAAATATGATTGCTTCAGAGGTACTTTGGCTCTACTCGGGTTAATTCCAGTTGATAACTGTAATATGAGGTATTTGAGAACTTGCACATTTACATTCATTGGACCAACCTGAAAAAAAAAAAGACTTGAGCTAAAGAAACTGTCTATGATACTATTTTTGCCCAATTTTACTGCTGATTTACCATACAGTGCTATGAAAAAAAATTATGAATTATAATAAATATGAATGAATGAATGAATTAAAATGTAATTGTAGAATGGCTAACATTTGAGTTGTAAAGAGTTGTCCCTTGGTACGAAGTCTAGTTTAGGACCAAATATTGGTTTCAATTTAGTAATAATCTTATAGTGTATTTTTTTCCATAAAATAATTAAAATGCAATAATAAGTCTGGAACTCATGGACTTCACCAACGATTGGGTTTCCTCTTTTGTGATGCTTTGCCAGGCCTTTATTGCAGCTGTCTTCAGTTGTTGTTTATTTGTGGGTCTTTCCGCCTTTAGTTTTGTCTTCAGCAAGTGAAATGCATGCTCGATCAGGTTGAGATCAGGAGATTGACTTGTACAGTATACGCAGTGCAGTGACAAATGCAGTCAAATGCAGTAAAGACTGAACAAATATTTGTACATAATAAATATGTTGTAGAAAAAGTAATGCACCCTGTGAAAAGTTCCTTTTTCATCATATGTGGACACTAGATACTGTAACTTTATTACTTTATTGATTGGCAAAAGAATATATATATATATATATATATATATATATATATA
>NW_015647958.1:805970-810334 GCF_001515625.1 Sinocyclocheilus rhinocerous
TAGTATTGAATTATTTTAAGTACACAAAGATTTGAAAGTATTTTACCTCACATAGGATCATTTTTTATTGCCCATCTTTCCATGCAGATTTTTTGAAACTGTGTGATACTCATGGCGCTTCCTCCGTGTATTGTCAATTTCAAGACACCATTTGGATTCTAAATTTTGTTACATCTAAACTTTGTCCAAACTTTGTCTAAACTTTGATTTGTACTTAACTATTCCTAAGTCCCCCATTACTGCATGTTTTGGGTTATAATCTTGTTGGAAGGTTGGAAGGTTCAGTTTCAGCTTTTGTTTATTTATTTTTTAATATATGGCCTTACGTTCTCCTCATGCACTCTTTGGTATAATGTGGATTTCATAGTTGACATTATAATGACAAGTTTGTCTGGCCCTGAAGCACCAAAACACCCCTAAACTATAATACTCCCATCATGCTTCACAGTTGGCATGAGTTTCTTATTCTCAAATGCAGTGTTTCATTTTCAAGAAACATACTGTAACGTTTGAAACTGTGGCCAAACATCTCCACCTTTGACTCAATGTCCAGAGTACATGTAGGTGTTGGATTACATTGGATTTTTTGAGAGCAGAGGCTTCTTCCTTGCTAGCCAGGTTTGCACAATCTCTTTCCTAAGTTATTGACTGTTTCCAGAGTTGCCTGCAAAACATTGTAGCCCCATTATGTTATTTGTACTTATTTCTTCTATTTAACTCCAATTGTCATGGCAAGTTTTGAGTTTTAAACTGAAGCATCTTGAATGTTGTTCTTGAAGTGAGTTTGATGGGATGGCTGACCTGGAAAGATGGCCTGTGTTGTAAAAGCTTCTCCATTTGCAGATTATTTTATGCACAGTGGAATGGTGGATTTTAAATATCTTGAAAATGGCTTTAAATCCCTTTTCAGACTTTAAGCATTACTAACCTTCCTTCTGAAGGGCTCAGTCTGCCTTTTTGATGCTGCCATGTATTTCATTGCTTATGACCAAACCAGAGCTGTTTATTAAAGTTTATGTTTGACCTTCCTCTTGATGTTCTACTAATTTGCGACTAACTGCTGAACCACTAGCACTTGATGTAGTGATAAGTGTAACTTTTTCTACACAGAAAATGGCCATTTCTGCTACAAATTATTTAAGCCTTATACTAATGACAAGTGTAATTTGTTAAATTAAAATGTCTTTAACTATTAACTTGTCCAGTATGTTAAAATAAGTCAGTTTTCATGGGGTGTACTTTTTGCATGTTGCTGAAATGCAGGCTTCATGTATGAGTGCATTTTTGTTTTTTAAATAAATGACATGGAAACAGTGAAACACAGAAACCAGTGAGGTAAAAGTTAAAGAAAGGTCAAATAATTAAATAATAATATTTTTTTCCCCCTTTTCTTTTTCAAATGATCAGTAAATGGTGATATTTGCCCTTAAATTAGCGGTTTTATATATTTTATAAGAGGTTTGCAATTTGTGCCAAATGCCTGCAGTTTAAAACCCTGCACAAATAAATGTTATTTCTTTTAATAATAAGTAATAAGAAAATTAAAAGTGTGCAAAAATCATGCTCCACACTGTTGCATATAAATTATGTAAAAATTACAATTTGTGCAAAATATTGAGACAGTACAAATAGATTATTTACATAATATAAAGTGTTTTTTATGGGTGTTGCAATTTTATATTTTTGGTAAATCATGCTATGGGTGCGCACATAATGTACGAAACAGCTAAATACTATGTTTTGGTTATTAAAACTACTTTAATTACAATGAATTATTTAATCAATTAATTTCATATCATTTCAACAGATTATGTCCGAATTACAACATTATTGCATGTTTACTTGTTGGCCTCTGAACCTCTGAGCTGGGACAGGCCAAAATCCGTAATTGAGAGAGGGAGATTAATGCTATCCAATTACAACAAGTCATATCCAGCATGTACATTCACAATGTGTTCAGATTTCATTTGTGACATGACCAGACCATATTTACCCAGCATACATTTACAGGTGCATCTCAATAAATTAGAATGTCGTGGAAAAGTTCATTTATTTCAGTAATTCAACTCAAATTGTGAAACTCGTGTATTAAATAAATTCAATGCACACAGACTGAAGTAGTTTAAGTCTTTGGTTGAACTTTTTCACAACATTCTAATTTATTGAGATGCACCTGTATATTTCACATTCATGTCTGGTGCATTGAGACAAGAATGGGTATGTGTGGTTAAAACACTTTTGATGTTAGAGTGGGCAGCCTGGGTAAAAATGTCACAGGCAGCACTAAGTGATCACAGAGCCCATGCTGTGATTCGGCCCACATCTTCTCCAGTCTCATTTAATTAACCTGAGACAAAGGCGAGAGAGAAGGAGGCGAGGAAGAGGACTGCAGTCTCTGCCATCTGTCTTGATCAGTAGTTTGCAACCAGGGGGGCAGGGCCCATGGGGGGTCTCAGCAAACCTTTCAAGGGGGCCACAGGATGACTTCAAATGAAGTGAATTTCTTACTTAAAGCCAAAAGACATATTTAATACATATTTAAACATTTTATTTAAAAACATTTGTTTGTTTTTTAGCATTTAAATTAAGTTATGATTTTAATATAATTAAATATAAAAATAAAATAAAATTAATGTAATTAAAAATAAATAAAATTATTTAACAATTATATAACTTAACATTTTTAAATATTTTAAAAATATAATAATTCTAATAAATAAAATTATTTTATTCAATAAGAAATAAAACATATATATAAAACATGGGGCAGCATCCCCATAATTACAGTATAAATACCAGATGAAATATCCAGTATGGGTGGGTGGGCCTTTAAAAATGTGTTGGTCCTATTGGGGAACCTTTGAGTCAAAAAGGTTGAGAACAACTTGTTTAGATCATTTCCCTCCTCACTCTCTTTGTGGTACCCAAACCTTTACACTGTAAAAAAAACTGAATGTAATCTTAACTGTAAAATACAGTAAAAATGCTACAAATAAAACTCTTAATAAGTTAACAGTAAGTTTCCGCAGTATACAGGGGAAAACTGCAAAAGAGCTAACCAGACATTTCATGTAAAATGTAATTGTACAGTTCTTTAGAAGTAAAAAAAAAGAACAAATCAATGTATAATTTACAGTCAAAAACTGTAAGCTGATTTTCCCAGAATTCCCTGCATGACATTTCACATTTGAAAGTATTTTGTTTAAATAATCATGTTTCTTAATAGTTTTTGTAATCAGTTATGTGCACTTAGTTTTTACGTTACATCTGTTGTTTAATGAATGTTTATTGCATTATTTAAGTGTCATGTGTGTAACCATGATGGTGTTTTGTGTCTGTAAGTTAGTATATAATTCAGCTTGTGGAAAAGATTCTTGTGATGAACTTTGATTCTTCATGTGGCTTTCTTTTTTACCACCTGCATTATTATGGTACTGTAGTTGTCAGTATATGTTAAAGGATTAGTTCACTTCCAGAATAAAAATGTCCTGATAATTTACTCACCCCCATGTCATCCAAGATGTCCATGCCGTTCTTTCTTCAGTCGAAAAGAAATTAAGGTTTTTGAGGAAAACGTTCCAGGATTTTTCTCCATATAGTGGACTTCAATGGGAGCCAACGGGTTGAAGGCCCAAATTGCAGTTTCAATGCAGCTTCAAAGGGCTCTACATGATCCCAGCTGAGGAATAAAGGGCTTATCTAGTGAAACGATCAGTCATTTTCTAAAAAAAAAATGTTAAAAATATACTTTTTAACCACAAATGCTTGTCTTGCACTAGCTATGCAAAGCGCATACGCAACTTCACGCATTACGTAATCACGCTGGAAAGGTAACGCATGCTTAGTTCTTCGTCTGTGTATTTTGGCTCAAAAAGGGTAGGGCGAAAACTCCATCTCATTTTCTCCTCCAACTTCAAAATCATCCAACAATATTTTTTTACCTCGTTTTGTAAAGGGTGTTTGACTTTCTTTGCACATTCTCTTTGGAAACACTGGGTCAATACTTCCGCCTACGTCACGTGACCTTTCCTACATGATTACGTAATGCGTGAGTGTGGGCTGGTGCAAGACGAGCATTTGTAGTTAAAAAGTATATAAATGTTTATTTCTTTTAGAAAATGATTGATGGTTTCGCTATATAAGACGTTTATTCCCCGGCTGGGATTGTGTAGAGCTCTTTGAAACTGCATTGAAACTGCAATTTGAACCTTCAACCCATTGGCTCCCAATGAAGTCCACTATATGGAGAAAAATCTTGAAACGTTTTCCTCTAAAACCTTCATTTCTTTTCTTTTCTTTTCGACTGAAGAAAGAAAGACATGAACATCTTGGATGACATGGGGGTGAGTAAATTATCAGGAAAT
>NW_015647958.1:810568-819478 GCF_001515625.1 Sinocyclocheilus rhinocerous
CAGTGGTTCCCAATCCTGGTCCTGGAGAACCCCCAACACTGCACATTTTAGATGTCTCTCTATTCAAACACACCTGCTTCAACTCATCAGCTCATTAGTGAAGTCTCCAAGACCTCAAATGTGAGTGTCAGATAAGAGAGACACCAAAAACGTGCAGTGTTGGGGGTTCTCCAGGACCAGGATTGGGAACCACTGCTTTAAAGGTACAAAACAGATTTTAGCAGCAAGTTTACTGATTTACATTTAAATGTTCGTTTGTAAATCATAGTTTTATACTGTAAAATGTAGTTTATTCTGTAAATGTGTTTACAGTATTTGTAGTAAAAAAAAAAAAAAAATTTTGGCAATCACAGCTGCCAAAATAATTTTGTAAAAAATATTGATTTTCTTTTTTTTTTACAGTGTAGTTTTCTTCTCAGTTGGGTGGTATGTAGGCTGTAGTAGGTGTGGTTGGTTAAAAGTTTGAATGGTGAACAGTTTCTTTCTTCAAAAACCAACTTTTCAATTTCATTGGCTGCGTACAGAACACACACACACACACACACACACACACACATACTATACTCATTTCAAGGGCAGAAGAGTGCTCTAGAGCAGTGGTTCCCAACCCTGGTCCTGAAGGCACCCCAACACTGCATGTTTTGCATGTCTCCTTAATCAAACACACCTGATTCAGGTCATCAGCTCATTAGTAGAGACTCCAAGACCTGAAATTGGTGTGTCAGAGAAAGGAGACATGCAAAATGTGCAGTGTTGGGGTGCCTCCAGGATCAGGGTTGGGAACCACTGCTCTAGAGTATGGAGCTATATAGTCTGCTTGGAGGGGAAAGCTGCATCCTTCCTTCCTTTCAAAATGCTCAAGTGCCTGTCAAAACGGCCTATAAATATCCATGAAACTTGTAACATTTGGCAGAGCGAACTCTCACAGACACACTCACACGCGCAGGCTGTCTGACATTTGGGCGTGTTTGCAGACGGACGCGTGTCTGTTTGCATGGAAAGACATGAAAATCAATAGGTCGTAATTAATTGTTTGTGCTGGCGCTCTTCTCAGATGTGCATAATTAATTGGTACCGTGCTCGTTTGATTGGTGCCGGTACCGAAACTGGGTCAGTATAGAACGATCGAGTGTTAAAGTCTTCCGGCTGGTTTCCCAGACAGAGATTAAGTCTAGTCCAAAATAATTTTCAACAGAGAATCACAATCCACAGTACAATTTACTCCATGACAATCCTTCCCTGAAAAACTGCCCAGAGGAGTCATGACCATTCCTCGTCCTGTTGAAAGTGTCGCTCTATAATTGAAAAATTCAATTAAAAAGCAAAAAAAAAAAAAGGAAGCAGAAACTCACTCCTCTCCCTTGTGAAATATTGTAAATATTAATTCAGTCATTTTATTTGTTGGCAAACAACTTTCACTGTTACAACAAATATTAGTTATGAGTTCATTCAGTTTAGAATGCATATGAAAAGAATAAATAATAATTTCATTGATATTGTAATAATAATAATATTGATGATAATAACAATAAAAAAGGTCTCAGTGCCGATCCGATTCTTTTCCCGACGCTCTCTAGGATCCTACATTTCTGATCTGTTGAAAAACAAAAAATAAAAAAACAAGACAGGAATAAATATGCAGTCAATTTTCTCAGGGTGGGTTAACAAGGGATAGATGTGCAAGCTACAGGGAGTCTCAGTTTGAGAACAAGTAAACAGTAGTTTCAGAAACTGACCTTTACAAGGTTGTTTCCATCTTCCAAACCACTCCATTAAAGTCCTATCCTTCTAGTCTGCTCTTTTACATGGTTATTTTATGTTTAGACATGCTCCACACATGATTCGTAATCATGATTCCCCCAGTTCACACTTTTATTGGACCTGTTCCAATTCACTTTCTTACTCTTCTTGATTAAGCTCTTAAAAATCGTCACAATAACAGACCATCTTTTAGCCTGAGAACAATTTTAGCTGTGTCAACACGTGTGACTGGAATTTCAATAAGCTGGAATTCTTCAACCTGCATCCAAAGTACGATTTCTGCTCTTACACATAAAAAAAATGGCGTGTTGAAGGGTAAACGTTCTAGAACTCATGACATGACAACATTCCAGCATCCTTGGGATCCCATCTGCAATAGCGGTCAATCACACAACAGTCATTTCCCCAGAGTCTCTTGGTTATCATCGACACAGTGAGAATTAGAATGACAAAGTGTTGCCACCGTCATCCTTCCAAACGAGAGTGTGTATGTAGATAGGTGAGCGTGTGTTTGTGCTGTGCGTTATCAGGGATAGTATTTTGGAGGACCAGCACAGCATTGCGGGATTGGTCTAGTCTACAAAAACACATACAAGGGGCAGAATATGTCAAAAAACATGAAACGCATACGATCATATGCAATATCGGGAATCTGTACATTTTACATGGAAAACAGTTCCATTTCTTTGTAATTAGTGAAGATTACCTTTCCCATAACTGAGATTATTACAAAAAAATAAACATAAGAAAACAAGATGCGTCCTCAGTCTTCAAGAATAGATGCGCCTTTTGTGATTTCACGCTCAGAATTGGTGCTAAACGAGAAGGAATGTGTGCAGCAGAGAATCATAGAGAAGTCTTCTAGAGAGTTGTGGGTAATGCAGTTCAGTACGACAGAAGAGTTCAAAGTCTCATTATCATACAAGGTCATCTAAAATGGCAGCTAGTTTTCCGCAGTCTGTTCCACAATCCGTGGTGAGTTTTGAGGAGAATCAGACAGCCATCGGATGAAGGAGATCTATGCAAATGATCCAGGGAGCAAAAGTTTGTCCACGTCTCCGAATTGACGATCCGCAAGAGTTTTACTCAGCAGATCGGCTTCCTAGGAGATTGAGGAGAAAGAAGTCCATAAGACCTGCCTACACGTGGTAGTCCTTGTTCTAGCATAGGAATGGGTTACTAGTTTCTGGTTCTAACTGGGGCAGGATTTTGGTGACAGGATACTCGTATGTACTGGAATCGGGGGGCTATCTGGAATCAGTCTCTCTATCAGTGCAGTAGGTAGTGTATCCCATGCCTTGTGCATTGTGTCACACTCACACTCACACACACATACACACACACACGCACGCTGTGTGTGTGCGTCGGTGTCTATAGGCTGGTGACCAGCTGTGAGGGGTCTGGTGGCTGTTCTTCAGGCGACGAGTCTTCTTTCTCAGGTGGAGCGATGAACCCGTCACTGCCTCCGCGTCCCATCTGGTAATAGCTCTCTAGTTCCTGTATGTGGTTCCTGGAGCCCAGGTTCGGCATGCTTTTGTAGTATACATCGTCTGCCTCCATTACGACCCCTTTGCCATTGGCCAGGTGCAGTTCGCTGCCCTCTTCCTCCTCGCTGTCGTCATCCTCATCGTCTTCGTCGTCGTGCAGACCGTTGATGAGGTCGTCAGTGCCATGCGGGAGGTCAGTGAGCGTGGGCATGCTGGTATAGAGCGAGTCTCTGAGGGGGGAGTGTGTGTGCGTGCGGGGAGTGTGTGTGTGCGAGGAGTGTGTGTGCGTGTCGTTGGGGAGCAGCGGGAAGAAGCTCTCGCTGTTCTCCTGCGGCAGGCGCCTGTGAGCTGAAAACGTGTGCAAAGGGGTGTGGTTTTCCAGAGGGGGCGGCCTCGGTGGGAGGAGCGGCGCTTGTGACTCCTCCCTAATGAGCTCCAGGCTTAAACCGCCCCCGTCGTCGTGTCGGTGAAATGCTCCAGGGTTGTCGAGCACCATGACGTCGTCTTTGGCGATAGACGATGACCCCGCGACCCCTCCGTTGGCCAGGTGGTTGTTGAGTTTATTGGTCAAGGTGCCCTGGTGGGCTTTTCCCTGTCGTTCCTGGGTGTTGAGGTACGACGGAGCGTAAGTTGCCGTCAGCTCTTTCAGGATCTTCTTTTCAAGCGTAGTTGGAGGCTCGCTGCCGCGAGAACTATAGGTAAGGTAATCGCCTGCTGCCACACCATAGCTGTTGCCGTGATTACCGTTAAGCGGCAGCGTGTCCATTACGCTGGAGTCCCGCGCGTTGTTGAGAATGCCTTCTGAAACAGAGGAAATTAATACAGAACCTCGTTTACAAAATTTTGTTACATACACACACACACAAAAAAAATCGGTAACACTTTAGTATAGGGACCAATTCTCACTATTAACTAGTTGCTTATTAGCATGCCTATTATTAACATATTGGCTGTTTATTAGTACTTATTAAGTACATATTCTACATGACTATATTCTACAGTCCTAATCCTACCCAATAACTAAACTTAACAACTACCTTACTAACTATCAATAAGCAACAAATTAGGCATTTATTGAGGCTAAAGTCATAGTTAAACGGTTAGTTCACCCAAAAATGAAAATTCTGTCATTAATTACTCACCCTCATGTCGTTTCACTTATATATACAGTATTTATGATTGATGGTAATATGAATCGGTTCATGTATGCGTCACGAAAGATGATATCAAATAGGATATTAACTTTTATCAAATAAGAAACAGATGAAAATAGGAGGGATGCGGATTTAACAGGGGAGGGAGAAGAGGAGGGAACAGGAAGGATGAGGAAGAGGAGAAGATTAAAGAAGAGAGAAGCAGAGGAGAATATATTATAAACGTGGAGCTGTTGTGAAAGTAAATGAATCATACTTGAATCTCTGTAGGAGGCTGCAGACCCGCATGAAAGAAGAGAGAGAGAGAGAGAAAGAATGATTACATACATAAATGCTTATGGAACATGTCCACAGAGAGAGAGAAAGAAGTATTATATTCAGCTCAGACTGTGACAGGCATTAGTGACTGAATGCTAACCTGCTGAGTTTCGGACAGATGCTAGGCTGAAATGTTCTTATACCACCAAATTATTAAACAGAACAGATGGACATAGAAACAACATAAACAAGCTCATTAAACAGACACAGGAAGTATGTATGTAGGATATTAATGCTAACTCCGGATCGTCTTCTGTGTGTATGAGTACCATTAGAATATCATTAGAATATATTTATATTTCCCAATGTAACAAACGGGATGCAGAATAGTCTTTCAAATTTGAATTTAAAAAAGCTGAATGGATATCAAAGAAATTTACTGCTGTGAAGTTTTTTTTCTTTTAATACATTTTTCCAACATGAATTACCTATTAGGATGTACTCTAATATACTCAACATATGGAGTATTTCAAGAAACATGAGATAATGTAATAATGAATGTTTAAAATATACATATATAATCACTATATGAAATAAACCAACTTTTTTAGTATTTTAGTATTATTCTAGAAAATGTAGTATTTCACACACCATGGTAAACGAACACTTTGTATCACTTCTTTTTCTGGTAAATCTGTGTTGGATACAATTCAGAATATTATTATTTGGGTCCCTTTAACTTAATTAAGCAGAATTTAAAATTTAATTAAACTGGAAGGTGAATTGGAAATGTGCTAATTTGCAATTCAAATAAATAGGATACACAATAGAACAATTTTGAATAGAACAGTCCATCAATATATAATCATTATCAATAAAAGAATTTTTAAATAAACATTACATTTGATAAATTAGTCCTATTTATTGACCGATGTGTAGAATACAAAAAGAGATTCTTTTTTAGAGATTTTAATCAAGAGATTTTTTTTACATTTCATTTTCTTATATAGTAAAATTACCATAACCACCACCATATTGTTTTCTGACAGCTTTATAAATAAATAATGAATAAATCAAAATTTGGGGCAAATTAGAGGATTATAGCACTGTAACACTGATTATTCTGGAAATACACCATATATTTATGTGTAAAATATTTAATTAAATATACATTTATATAAAATTTATATTTCTAAAAATGTATATAAATCCAAATGATTTATTAATAATAAAAACAATACTAAAAACTTATAGCAGTCATATAAACAAAATACAAACGTTAGCAAAATTTTAGCTTGACGGTGTCTGTGCTGATTAACTTTCATTGTATGGAAATACAGTGTGAATGCAGTGTGAATATTTTGCCTCACATCTCCTTGTCATGTCAATTTCACAGTGCCATCCAAAAAGTGCTCAAGTTTGTAAATGTGTATGTGAGAGGCAAACCTTGCGTGTTGAACATGTTGGCAGTAGGGTTATTGTACACAGCAGACTCTCCCAGTAGTGTGTTATAAGGATTAGTGCCATGAGGACGTAACAAAGCATTGGAGATGAGATGGTTAGCCATGGTACCTACAACACCCACAAACAGAGACAGAAAGAGAGAAAGGAAGAGAGACAGATATGGAGGCAGGACGTTGAGAGAAGACAGAAGGAAGGAGCAACAAAGAGACAGAAAAAAGATGTACAATAAACAGGAGTCAGTAAACTTGTGTTTAAACAGCTTTAAACATGTTAGTTCGGGTGGACAGGAATGTAAAACCTCCCATGTGGAGAGTAACATCAGTGCAGAACTCAGCATAGATGATGTTTATGTTGGACAGCTGTTGATGTTTGACATTTTGTCCTGCCAGTGTGACTTGATTGGGAGCGTTTTTCCATGGCTTCAGCTCTGATGTCGCTGGAAGACTTTTAAAAGCTCACATTCTTGTTTACGCAGGACGGAGAAGACAAAGGAGCTCGGAGGAGCAAATCATATTAGCGCTTGGACATAACAGAGGCAGGCAGTGTTTGAGAATGAGCAGAACATGAGCACATGCACAGATGTCTGATCCATTTGCACTCCAGGGCCAGAAAGTTGGAGGGCTTTCCTGTTGCGTTCCAGATTTTTCAGCAGGTTTTTTTTTCTCTTTCTCTCATTAAACAAACACACTCATACGATTCTTTATCTATGAGCACTTTTGGCCTTGGGAACACTGTTAAAACACTTGCTAGTTTGTCATTTGTCTACTAACAATAACTAACAAACAGCATTCTATGGTGTAACTAACTGTGATGATGGAAATGACATTTGCAACCTTTTTGGAATAAACCAATCGACTCGTTTCTTTTGATATATCCTGTTTTTATATATCTTAAACACACACGCAAACATTTTCAGTTTTTTTTTTCTTTCTTTCAAAACAACAAAATTACAGCTTGATTGGAAATGACACACACTAGAAGTATTCTATTTATATTCACCTTTTCATCTTTGTTTTCTTCACATGTCACATTCAAGCATGCTCTTCACTGACAGATTTGTATCCTTGGTAAATTAGTGCACTTTTACTTTTACTAAGTTTATTAGTAGTAAAAATATTGGTTATGATCGGAAGGAACAGCTGTCACATAAAATGAATATTGAAATGGTTTACTGTATCTTTATGCAATTCTTTACTTAGATTTAGAGTTTTTAAAATGCGATGACTCATATTTTATGAGATATATAAAATACGAATGAATTAAGATTAAAAGTCTGGCTTAAGGACAAGGGTAAAATAATAAAGTTTTATACTTTGCAAACGTATACTTTTATACTTTAATTTTTATACTTTTATACGTGTAAGGCATTTAAGAAGCAAAAATAAATGATGAAGGCCAAGGTGTTAAAATGCTTAAATATTATCCATGCAATAAATAAGCACCCATAGTTGAAGAAACATAATCTCTGTTTTTAGGGTATATTATTTTTCTGTGTATGGCTAATCTCATTGGTCAGAATGAACCTATAGGGGTCAAATGTCCACTGGTTTCTGTTCCATTTTTCAGATCCAAACAACCTGTTTTGAGTGTGTGTGTGTGTGTTTATGTATGTACAGTTTCTGTCAATATGTATGTGTATGAATACTGTGTACATGTGTACACATGGGTGCATGTTTGTGTGTGTGTGTGTTTGGCTTTACCTCTGTTGAGAGACGCTGAGCTGTTCATATCAGCGGTGATGAAAGATGACTCTGACTGCTTCCTGACAGTGTCATTCCACATCCTACGAATACGACTCTGACAACAGAGAAAGAGAAGGGGTCAATGTTCAGTTTCTAACAAAAAAAGGAAAGCAGCGTCCAAAGAAAGCAAACAAAGAAATTGTATTATGCATCAATGGTAGTGTAATGCAGATAACTTATTTTATATCTAGTATCTTATATCACTCATAATACAGTACAGACATTCGATCTGTGAGGTTGGTTTTGTTTTACTTGTATTTGGTATTTATGTTGTCTTTTTTGTCTACAGTTATCGGCACTGTACTATGGCTAATGGCTAATTGGAATACAGCATTGAAAACCTTTCTGATTATATTCACGAATGGCGAGGTGAGCAGAATGCTGAGTGCACCATTTAAAATAAGGCTGAATGGGAAATTGGGTCATGTGGGACGGTATTTATCCATGAATAAGAAAACGCCAGAGCTAAAGTGCTTTCTGTGCAAAGAAATAACAAGCTGATGACTGCATTGACCACTGACAGCTTCGCCAGTCACTGGCCTAGAAAAATCACTTGAGATGGTTTTGGAGGATCCCCTGCAGGTGTGTGTGTGTTACCTGAGAGTTGGTGGAATAGCGTCCAGGTGTGCGGGCTGTACTGGTCTTTGTTGAAGTGGAGATGGTTGACTCCACACTCTTCCCGCTGCAGCAGTGTGTGCGGAGACATCGGCCATATTCCTTACGCACCTGCAAAGACACACACACACACACACACACATACAGTGGGGGGGGGTGTTGTAGTTAACTCTCTTAAATTAATTTGCACAATATACATACAGTGGTGTGAAAAAGTGTTGGCCCCCTTCCTGATTTCTTATTTTTTTGCATGTTTGTCACACTTTAATGTTTCATCAAACAAATTTAAATATTAGTAAAAGATAACACAAGTAAACACAACATGCAGTTTTTAAATGAAGGTTTTTATTATTAAGGGAAAACAAAATCCAAAACTACATGACCCTGTGTGAAGAAGTGTTTGCCCCCCTGTTAAAACTGTGGTTTATC
>NW_015647958.1:820566-822777 GCF_001515625.1 Sinocyclocheilus rhinocerous
ACACACACACAGTATATATATATATATATATTTATATATATATATATTTATATATATGTATTGTGTGTGTCTATAAACATTCACATTCAACTGCTTTTATTTACAGCAAATTTCTTGTGTAAATATTTTTATGAAGACAAAATGATTAAACAACTGAGACATAAACTGAAGAAATTTTAAATCTATTAATTTATTCAAAAGTACATATGCAAGTCATACATATAATGACACCTCTTCTATGACAAGCATGTTTTCAAGTTCTGAAATCAAACTCCTTTTCATATTTTTTGTGGCTAGTTCAGGTTGTAAAATGTATTGTGATATGACTTGCCAAAACTTAATGATATTTATTGTGAATTAATAATTAATGATATTTGTATCTTGTAATTATTAAAAAATGGTTTTCACTACTAAAAATAATGATTAATAGGAAAAAGTTGTTTTCTACTTGATAGTTACATTATCCTTCATTTGGGAGATTTCCTTAGCAAATATTGAAGTATGTGATTAATTGTGATTTGATTAATTAGTCAGCATTTCTTGTAATTAGATTACATTTTTTTAATCGATTGGCCATTCCTTGTGTCCTTGTGTTAAAGAGTTTACTGGGTTCATCTTAGTTCCTGCAGGTTACAGTGTGTCTGTGCAAGCGCGTGCGCGCACGCGTGTGTGTGTGTGTGTGTGCGTGCGTGCTTGTGAACGGCAAAATGAACTTTCGTGGCATGGCAGGAACCCTCATATATCACTTACATGACTTCAATAGTTAACATGCTGGACAACCTTCCTAACGCTGTAATCTTAATCAGGAAAAACACACATACATTCAACATCACAACCTTTACCTCAATTCTCAAACAACAAGGACCAAAACTTGTATTGCTCCATCCAAAAATCTAGACATAATAACAATAATGACCAATATCAGTACAAATTCCCCGTTGTATCAGCAATAATACAGCTATAATTGCTTTTTAATTTTGTTAACATGGACGCTATGTTATTGTTTGCACAGCTGTTGAAAGAAAACTCTCAAAGATCGGCCAAATAAAATCCAATGGTTTTATTCCTCCGTCTCTATGGATGACTGCACACCCAACTCCTCAAAGACCCCAACAAAACAGGACTTACAGCTTTTGATTTAAATCACTGCTGTCTCCACAAAACCCAAATAAGCCTAGATCAGTCCCTTGTCTTGTAAAAACAGCTTCTTGTGGGTCTTTGAGAGAATATATATATATATATATTGTGTTCAGATCCATTAGGTAGATGGGTAGATTAGCCAAAAATCTCTAAAATCACCCACTTTAGGCTTAAAAGTTGCCTGCACGCACATCTGTTTTATGTGAAAGGTTGGTTAGCGGAATACATAATCAAATTCCACAACAGTCCGATCTTTCTGTCTGTCAATACATGATAGAAATATTTACACATACACATACTATTTTTCTTGAATCAATATCTGTTTCCCTTTACAGCTAAAATGCACCAGTGTAATGTGGATATGAGCATTTTCATGCTAAATGACTCTGGAAGCAATCCACCGGTCGGCCATCAGATAATTAAAAGGTTTAAAATCTATCATGAGCTAAATGAATCTGATGAGCTGAGGGTCTCTAATTGAGCATGCATGTGACAGAAGGGTTGATTAATGAGATCATTACTAATGAGAGGCCAGTAAACCCTTAGTAAAAATGCCCTGGAAAGAGGTCAATTGAGCCTCAGTATGCGTATGTGCACGTGATTGCAATAAAATACAAATATTATTATTAAAATATTATTACAGTTTAAAATCACTTCTATTTTAATATATTTAAAAATGTAATTTATTCCTGTGATGACAAAGCTGAATTTAATGAGAGGCCAGTAAACCCTTAGTAAAAATGCCCTGGAAAGAGGTCAATTGAGCCTCAGTATGCGTATGTGCACGTGATTGCAATACTGCAGATGTTTGCATAACATACATGGATGATTCTTCAAATTAGGGGAATTTTTCTGTCAGCTAGGATGATTTTAAAAATAATCTTTTTAATTCTAAATAATTCTTTAGAGGACATATTCAAATGTATTTGATTTTCATCGTGGCCCTAATTTTACCAGATTTTTAAGATTAAATTATAATAAAAATTATATTTATTTTATATTTATAAAGAAAATCAGGCAATTCTACTTGCACTTTTCAATAAGAACGTTTTATATACACTACTGTTAATT
>NW_015647958.1:823688-860544 GCF_001515625.1 Sinocyclocheilus rhinocerous
TCTATTTTAATATATTTAAAAATGTAATTTATTCCTGTGATGACAAAGCTGAATTTTCAGCAGCCATTAATCCAGTCTTCAGTGTCACATGATCCTTTAGAACTCATACTAATATGCTGATTAGGTCCACAAGTTTTTTTTTCAGTATTCTTTATGTAAAATCATTTTTAATATTCTTTTTACACCCTGATCTGAGAGTAGCTTCAGTAGGTGCCATTTCCAACCTAGTTAGTATTTGAGAATTAAGAAACAGCTATTTTAGTTTAAACGTATTCACTAGTAGCAAACATGTTTTTCGCTAAAAACTGAAAAATTGCATTAGCATCACACACAATATAAAAAACCCACTCGATCAATCCAAGCTTGATCAAGGCCATGATCAAATGTGATAAATGCATAACAAACAGCTTGAAAAAGTTAAATTTTTCAAACTTTCAAGTAGTCAAAAGTGCCACTAATTGAAGAAGCACACTTCAGTGAATTTGCGTTTGTGTGTGTCACCTTCTTCTGCAGGATGCAGTGAAATATGAAGATGAACATTCCCTGCAGCGAGTTAAAGATGGTGAAGAGGTAGGCCATGATGACTGTACTCTCATTGATATACATCAGCCCAAATGCCCAGGTCAGCCCCAGCAGACACAGCAGAGCTATGGCACCTATAACCCAGGACCTAAGAGAGAGAGAGATAAAGATAAATTAAACAGATCAAGTGCATAACTCTCACTCACACACACTCGACACATGTATGACCTCAGCTAGTTTATATGATCTAAGTATATTAAAATGTTATGTTATTTTATTGGACTGTATCTGTTTCCTCAGTTTGACAATAGTAGGATCCGATTATAAACTGTCTCAGAGAAAGGCTTTATTCTACAGCAGTCAAATGTCAAGCTGGCTCCAGCCATAATGTCTACTAGTCTGTACTTAGCACTGAGCCTAACACTCATTTAGTGATGTCATTTAGTCTTTGGGGTCATTCACACACACACACACACACTTAAGACTCACACATATTAAGCTTGCAACCCATTTATACTGTGAACTGCGCTAATGTGACAGGCTAATGTTTGGCACTGAAACAAGATCATTAGAAAGTATGAGACAGAGAAAGAGAGAGACAGACGTACAGAAAGACAGGGAGAAACTTTTGAGACGATATGCAGAGAGACAGTAAATATGAATTATTGTTTCCATCAGAGACAATAATAATAAATAAATAATGGTGGATCAAGATGGAAAGACTGACAGACAGACAGACAGACAGACAGATATATTGATTTTGAACCAACTCGGGACTGATGCAGAGAGAGAACGCACTCATGAAGAATTATAATTACATTGTTCATTTCAAAGAGCCACACTGGAGAATTGATGAATCACTTAAATCATTTTAACATTCAGAGAATCAATCAAACAGTGGAGGTACTACACAGCTAAACACTCCAATCAGAATACGTGATTCACAGAACTGGCACTCTGATTGGCTGGAGACCCTTACCAGTGACTATGCATAACAAGCCATGCCTCAACAGAATGCTGAAATGTAAAACAGAAAAAAAGGATGGAAAAGGAAACAACAAAGAAAAAAAGACAGATGAGGCTGATGAATGATTCATAAACATCATAAATAAAACAAAACAAACTCAACACAAACAAATAAAATGAAAACTTCTACTTATGATAATGATGGTGAAATATGGTTGAATTTTCTCAGTCGACACAAATGTACATATTGGGGTATGAAATGTGATGGTATAAGACATCAACAGCAAAAAAAAAACAACAACAGCCAGACTGCAAGTACGTTTAGGAGCCCTTGCACCTTATGATAAAGTGAGAGCTGTGATGGTGGGTGGGGTTAAGCTCTCAGTAGCCAATAGCCTTGCAGGAGCCCAGATAATCTATTCTATGCACGGCAGCTTCAGAACTTTGAATGGAATTTTGTGCTGAGGCTACATTTTTGACTGGGCCAGATTTTCTAACTTAACTTTTACTTTATTAAATCAGCCATCTTGTATCCTGTGCTAGCAGAGGCATTTCTCTCAGCTCATTAAAAAGTATTTTTTTCTGTTACTGATTTGGTGACAAAGAGACTAATAGTAGTAAGGTTAGGGTTAGATAATGGCAATAGGGCTATAGTATGTACTTTATAGTGAGAAGAAAAGCTCTTCTGTTAGGTATATGAGAGTGCACAGTTGCCATAGACACAAAAACCTGAGTTTGTCCCACTGTGTGGAAATATTATACAAATATATATAAAGACAGAGACATACACACACACACACACACACACACACCACCATTCAAACTTTGAGGTCAGTAAGATTTTTGTTATTATCTGAAAGAAATGTGTACTTTTATCCAGCAAGGACAAATTCAATTGCTCAAAAGTGACAGTAAGGACATTTACACTGTTACAAAATATTTCTATTTCAAATAAATGTAGTTCTTTTGAACTTTTATATTCATCAAAATCCTAAAAAAAAAAATGCATCACAAAACTGTTATTTTAAATTGTAATAACATTTCATAATATTATGTTTTTCACTGTTTTTGATCAAATATAAGCAGCCTTGGTGAGCCTTCTTTCTTTCTGGATGAGGCTTCTTTCAAAAACAATAAAAAAATCTTACTGACTTCAAACTTTTGAATGGAAATATATAGTTACACATTAAAATTAAATTTGTGTTTAAATGTAATTGGCACAGAACAGGTTTTTATTATTTAATGTACTGACATTTGTATATTTTTAAGTGTGTCTGAAAGATCGAAATACTTTTGGTGGTACTATAGCTGTTTATAATAAAGTTTTGCAAACTTGTAAACATGGTGAACAGGTTTTTTAACTGTTAACTGTAGAAGTTAATATTTAGTAACTTTGTTCTCCCATGAAGACAGTTCCAAAGAAGCTGAAACAGAATCATCCGTTGCATGGCTGTGAGCAATACTCAGTTTGTTTCAGTTGTTAACTAAAACTAATATAAAAAAATTAACTAAAATCAAAGCTGACAGATAAAAATAAAAGCCAATTCAAAATAAATAGTTAAATAAAATCAGTAATAGTATATGAATAATACTAAAATATAACACTTATATATCATTCTTGAATTAATCAGTGCTTTTTAACAATTTGGTTGAGTAAATGATTCAATGACTCACTCAAAATGAATCAGAGTTTTGAACCATTAAAATAGCGCATCGATGTAACCTGAAAATCCCTAACACTAATGTACAAATTGACAGTTTGGAAAGTCCCACTGCTGTTGTACTACATATCAGTGTTTCTGGAATGCTACTTGTCCAATCAAATAAGAGTACTGTAACAGTTGTATAACATTAATATTTGTGCAGAATTTCCGTATTTGGGTCACAGTTTTAAACAGTGACTCCTCTGCCTGTGTTCTGAACATCAAAAAGAATAATCAATTACTGAAATATGCTAACTAACCTAGATTCAGTATGTACTGTCTGCCAGTGGGCTGTAGTGTATAGATGAGACATGCTACACACTGTGCATTACACACTTTCTGATCCCCCACATTACTGGCTGTGTATCAGTACACCCTGATATGCCAGCCCCAAGTGTCCAAGCTCTTAAAGATGATGCTGACTTAATTTGAATAAATTGCGCAGGGAATGCGGTTTATGTGAAGTTTATTTTTTTTAATCATTACTGATTCGGTCCCATCAGAACTTAAACATCAAGGAGAAAATGACAGATAAAAGACACTTTAAACTTCATCTAACTTTAGATAGGCAGTAGAACATTCTTCTCATTTAAACACCTCTAAGGAACGGTCCAGAATTAAAGGACAATTGCGTGTTTAGTGAAAATAAAGACAGTCGCAGTGTAAGCAAGAAAAGCAATAAAGCACACACACATTGAAACTCAGAATAAATGCCTTACTTGATGTTGTCCAGGCAACCGGAGTCAGGCTTGAGAATCGCTGTGTGGTGAAACATCTTATATAGTGCAATGCCCAGGAAAATAACATTTAGCTGCAACACAAAACAATAAATGCATGATACAAATGCAATAACTATTTAAAACTATAAAAGAGGACCGTGCCATTCATTTGTGATTTCTGAAATCCTTACTGAGCATATTCTCACTTGTATATCAGAAATAAATTTGGAATGAACAGATTTAAATGAATAAAGCGATGCAGAATAGCTCAATGGAGGATTCACCTTTCTCCGTGCTTTTCTAAGCCTGAAAATCACAATTTTATCATGGGAACTAGAGATGCTCCAAAATGAACATTCTTGGCCAAAACTGAAAATTATGGAGCCAATTAATCTGAAAATGCTCATTTTAAATTAAATAATTAAAATAAATAAACAAGCCTTTGTTTGGGAAAAAACAATAATATATATAGTTATTAAATAAATTGATAACTGTATAGAAAGCATTTATGCATCTGTTACTGTTGATAAATGTGATATTGCCTATTCCAAACAGATCTTGCACACATTATTATGTGCAAGAGAAAATCACAATAACTCACAAACTGATTTTTTTTTTCTATACAAGCACTTCTTCACCCTACAGTATATTGCATAATATATGTAGGTTAATATCTCACTTTTTGAATAATGCACGTACAGTAATGTACAAAATAAGTGCATGTGTACAACCTGTTCGCGAACAGAAAAGTCATTGCATTAAACAACCAATATGTAAGGGGAAATCTATCTATCTATCTATCTATCTATCTATCTATCTATCTACCTACCTACCTACCTACCTACACTCTAAAAAATGCTGGGTCGTTTCAACCCAACTTTGGGTCAAATATGGACTAACCCAGCTGTTGGGTTAAAATTTTTAATGAAATTTTTAACCCAAAAGTTGGGTTAGTCCATCCATGACCCAAAGTTGGGTTGAAACAACCCAGCATTTTTTAGAGTGTACCTACCTACCTACCTACCTACCTATCTATCTATACACACACATTGTATTTTTTGTTTTAATGATATATTTCATATATATATAATTGTGTTTGGATTATGTCAGACATTATGTATACACAATTAGAAAAAAAACAAACAAATATAAACTGCATAAATGTTTAAAATTTTTGTCCATGTGCATCTCTTTTCCAGAGTGGCTTCTCACCCCCCTCTCTCGCTCTCCCACTTTGCTCCCTGTCACTTCTACACTGTCCTATACTAATAAAGTGAAAAAAACCTGCTTGTTCTTAAAGCAGTGTTTCAGCTGAGATTTCAGCCTATTTTCTCACAAAATTTCAGTACATTCCAAATCAGAACACTGCTAAAAATTCAGAAATATACACAATAAACAATCAAGATAAATCAAACCCAACTTCCACACACACATACACACACACGCCACCTTTCTCTATATATAGCAATGGGGATGCTCAGCTTGTCTGGTGGGGTGACTGTGACTTTCCCGTAATTGGGAAAATGCCCTCGACAGACCATTATCTGAACCCCCCGTGTGGGTGTGTGGGTGTGTGTGCGCCAGTGTGGAATTGGCTTTGCTCTATCATTCTCTAAACCCCCAGTGTGTGTGTTAAACTCACCATGATGATGAGAGTAGCAGGCCCAATGAAACTCCAGATAAAGTAAGTATCCAACCTTAGCCAGCACCTACACAGAAAAAGAGAGCAAGAGAGAGATTTTCAAATGAAACTGATTTCCAGCCCTCTCCAATTAAGATCAAAGCAAGTTTAAGTTCCAGGAAGGAATGTTCACATTATGTTCTGGTGTTTGGTTGATCATCGCATTCAGAACAGGCTCATTGGCCAAGGGGTGACTGACAACCCAGAGCTGAATTATTAAAATCTTCATCTCTGCTATACTGAAATCACCTCTACAGCCCAGCAGGAGTGGAAGCATCGCTGTTAGAGTGTGTGTGTATATGTGTGTGTGTTCCAGGCCACCAACACAGTCAGACATGCTCCCTCTGTAAAGAACAGATACCATATGCTAGAGAATGCAGAAACCAAATAGGATTATAAATATTTTAGGAATTTCAATTCATGTGTGCTGGGATTAGGCCACGCAGACATGCTCTTTGTGCTATATTTTTGCTCTTACCAGCCTGGCACTGATTTCACCAACCATCTGCCATGACAACACCTTAATTTATGCTCCTCTCTACCATGGTATTTATATAGAGGCGCAGAAAAAATTTGCAAGTGTGGGGGACACATTAAGGCATGAAAAGCACTGATTATCTGCCAAAAAGTGGGGGGGCGAATGTTCTAAAAGTGGCACGGCCATGTTTTCCCTGCATAAGGATCCCTACGCCCTTGTTTAGATCTCCATTGTTGGCTCAGGTTAACAGGATATGCAGTAAAATAGTATTCTTCACCCTCCCTCCCTTCGATTCATTTCTAGCTTTTAAATGAGTGTGACCTAATTCTGTGGTCTGGTGAGACTTTGTGCATGAGTGACCACCACTTATTCACATGCCACATTCAGCATCTCATCTTTAAATTATGATTTTTTGCTGAAATATTTATCTGAGTGAACATCCCTTACGGCTGTGTCTGGCCACTAACTGCAGTGATGCCAGCTGAACAAGTTTCTTTATGAATATGAATTAGGGCAATTTCACCATTTTGCCCATTTCAGAACTCGTGAACGCACAGGCGACTTTCAGTACAACCTGATCTGATGCGCTTGGCACTTGCAGAACATTTTGCTGGAGTAGACAACATTAGAGGGATTTCTGATTTCCTCCACTCACTGATCACAAGTCAAGCAATTTTGTGGCTTATTGCTATCAAAGAGAGAAGCATGTTTTTAGATGACATGTCTGATTTTAGATGGCATGTCTTTAATTTTATTCATATTGGGTGTACTTACGGTACTGTTCCAGTAAAGTTTGGGGTGGGTAAGATTTTTTTCAATGTTTTTGAAAGTCTCTTGTGCTCACCAAGGCTGCATTTATTTGATCAAACATACTGTACAGTAAAAAAAGAGACATATTCTGAAATATTATTACAGTTTAAAATAATTTCTATATTTTAAAATGTAATTTATTCCTGTGATGGAAAAGCTGAATTTTCAGCAGCCATTACTCCATTCTTCAGTGTCACATGATCCTTCAGAAATTAATCATTCATGCTGATTTGATGCTAAAGAAATATTTCTCCTTATTATCAATGTTTTGATACATTTTTTCAGGATTCTTTGATGAATAGAACGTTCAACAGAACAACCTTTTGTAACTATGTAAATGTTTTTACTGTTACTTTTGATCAACTTAATGTGTAATTGCAAAATAAACTTATTAATTTCTGCTGATTTGATGCTAAAGAAACATTTCTTCTTATCAGTGTTGTGATAAAATTTTTTTCAGGATTCTTTGATGAATAGAAAGTTCAAAAGAACAATCTTTTTTAACTATGCAAATGTTTTTACTGTTACTTTTGGTCAACTTAATGTGTAATTGATAAATAAACATATAAATTTATTTTAATATAAAAAGAAAGAGAGAGAGAGAGAGAGAGAGAGAGAGAGAGAGAAATATTAATGTTTTGGACCCCCCTGACCTTTATTTCAAGGACAAAACCGCTGAAACATTATTCAAATATTATTATATGAATTTGTAATGGCATGAGGGTAAGTACATGATGAAAGAGTTTTAATTTTTTGGTGAACTATCCCTTTAATGAGTGAATTAATAATTGATTTGAATCAAGTTATTTGTGCTCATGAAGTCATTTGCAACAAAGCAGTTGTGTTTTTATCCAAAGTGACTTTAAGGGCACTAATTGCATAGCCATTCCCCCTTGAGCAGTCTGCTGTGATGTGTCTTGCTCAAGGGCACTGTGCTAATAGAGCACGTCTGGGATCTCAGTAACTCTTTTCCTGTGTCACTAAATCCTGGGATTGAACCTACAATCTTCCTTAACCGTTAAGCAAAATTGCTCGTAAGAAGGCAACTGGGTCTTTGCAAGCAAAATTGGAAGCCGACAGATGCATTTTGGACATCACACTAGTGATAGACCAATACATTGGCCAGACAGATTAACTGGCTGATACTTATGTCTGCTTGGCCAATTAAAGTGTTACCTCACCCTTATGTCAGTTCCAAAATCTACTGAAAGCTCTCTCAATGAATAATAAGCAATGCCTTTATTTCATTTCTAGTGGATTTTTATTTTTAAGTTATTTATTTATTTTCTAGAGGATTATTTTGTGTAAACAGTGTGTGGAATAATTATGTAAAATAAGTGTACTTTTAATTATGTACAGGGTAAACTGTTTAACTAAAAGGTTTTGAGTCAAAAGTCCAATTGCATAAATGTGTTTTCTCTCAAAAGGTGTCTTTCAAAGCTCTCTTCAATTAAATTTTTTCTGTTTTAAATTAATTTTGCCCTTCAAACTAAAATATTTGTAATAGCTGTTGTATAAACAAGTGAACACAATAAAACCACACTGTCATACTATCTGGCAACTACAGACACTCTCAGAAAAAGGGCCCAAAACTGTCATAAGGTACAAATATGTACTTTTAAAATACTGATGCGTACCTTTAAGGATTAAAAATGTACAAAGAAGTAGCTTTTGCACCTTACAGTGACAGCTTTGTATCTTTTTTTTTCATACATACACATACAGTGTGTGTGCTATAACAAAGTTTTGCCATTTTTGTTCATTTTTTGAAACATTTTATGTTACTGTTTACATTTTTGCTGTTGGTGATTTATAATTGTTTTAATGTTAAAATGTCTCTGAAAAGGCTGTTTAATGGCACATACTGTCAACACATGGTGCATGTTTAATCTTTCTTGAGCAATAATGGTGGAAATGTTTTTTGTTTTTTTTTAAGCGCATTATATTGCCAATTGTATCTGCCATATACATACACTCTTTCGGTTCCATAGCTGCGATAGTCCACGGCGGCAGACACAGCCACTATAACAGCAGGCACTCCGTATCCAGTGAGATAGAAGTACTTGGTGCGCGAGTACTCGCTCTCGAACACTTCCACCAGCATGATGTACAGCTGGACACCTTCCAGAAACATCCATGTAAACGCAGCCAAGAAGAAGAAATGCAGCAGAGCCGCAAACACCGCACAGACGATCTGTAACAAAGACATACATGCTAAGCACAAAAGGTGCTGTAACTATCTACCAGTATCTGTGTGATCTGTGACTCTCTGCTTTGAGTCTTAACAGTCTGTTCTGTTATCACTTCAGAAATTTCCCGACGGATTTCCTGCATTTTATCTTTGTCATTTTCCATTTGTCTTTGCTTATATTCTCCTCTCTCACTCTCTCTTTGTCTCTCTCTGAGGATACAATGAGATTTTTGTTATTAACGAGAGGTCAAAGACCCTCTCCATTTATGTAATTAACAAGAGCCAGGTGCCCAATTTAACAACTTAAGGAATAGTGTGTGTGTTCTGCAATAAATCTAAATCCATCAAGTGTGTATATGTGGTGCTTTCCATACGGAGCTGGTGTGTGTGTGTCGTACGGGCTGGTCTGCACGGTTGATTCCAGTGAGGAAGAGTGTTTCGGCGATAAAGAGGGAGATGCAGAGGTTCTTGTGGATGGTGTTCCTGTCGCTTTGGAGACCGCGGAAGAAACAGAAGGTGAAGATGCAGATGAGCAGACAGACCAGAGACAGCAGGATCCCCACCCACGTTATGACGTCCAACAGCAGCTCATGCACCTGGTCCGCTTTCTGAGAAACAGAGAGAGACGAAGGACAGAAGGATGTTAGTCAAAGTCCATATCTACTACCTTAGGTGAAGTATAAAATACTAACTTTCCATTTGTGTGTGGTGTAAATAGCAGCAGCCTTACAAACAGAGTAATCCTGTTACATACACTACTGTTGTTTGTGTTTGAGGTCGTAAAGATTTTTTTAAATGTTTTTTTTAAAGTCTCTTAGGTTCACCAAGGCTGCATTTATTTGATTAAATATACTGTAAAAACTATAATTATGAAATATTATTACAATTTAAAATAACGGTTTTCTATTGCAGTCTTTAGCATCAGACGATCCTTCAGAAATGCTCAAAAACATGTCTTATCACAGTTGAAAACAGTTGTGCTGCTTAATATTTTTGTGGGAACCAATCATACTTTTTCAGGGATTCTGATGAATAGATGTTTGAAAGAACAGCTTTTTAATAGAAATCTTTTGTATTATTGTGTTTATTATTTTATATATATTTTCTTTACTGTCACACCAATTTAATTCATCCTTGCTGAAAAAAGGCACTTATTTCTTTAAAAAAAAATCTTGCTGACCCCAAATCTTTGAACGATTGTGTACAAATATATAATTGATTATTATTTTAGCTCTTCAAAAGAAAAGAATCACTAGCATCACGTTGCATTGGTGTAAAATTTGTAAATGTAATTTTTTTTTATTTGTATTCAACTACAAAACTTCTCAAAAAGCCCATCCCTACTAAGGAAGTTCCTCACTGGTAGAGTTCAGACAGGAAGATGCATTCATGTGTTCTACTGAGGGCCCAGATGAAATTTTCTTTACATTTTTCTGCATTCATTTACAGTAGTGGAGAAATACACTTTGATAAACACCGCTGATAGTAATCTTTTTGGCAGCTGAAATGAATACACATATATAATAATTGTACATATTGTGTCACATTGTGAATGATGAGCATTCCATTTCTGTGGAGTCACAGATTGTGGGCCTGGGTCTGGGTCAGAACGGCCCATTCATTTCAGTGGTAGTGTGAGAAATTTGGAGCACTGCGGCTATGACAAGACTCGTTGTTCAGTGAATGAGTGCAGTCAAGCCTGCACACACACACACACTAAATGGTTTTATTAATCATTCATATGTATACGCAACATCCATTAATGCAGCCTCAAGGGTGTGTGTCCAAACGATGTGCGTGTGTGCATGTGTGAATGTTTAAGGTCAATCCTCCTCTCTGCACACAACATTTACATTTATGTATATCTTGACCTTTCGCCATTATGTTTTGTGCATAAATCATTTCGGCCATCTTCTGTTGACATACACACACAAGTATTAATGCCATGACATGTTCATGCATGTACAACATATTAGTTCACACTATGTTTGGGCTTTCCATGTCTGTTTTTGTCCATTTATTACTGATTTTATGTGTGTGTGTGTGTGTGTGTGTGCACGTTGAGAAAGAGTGAGCAATGAGTGTGAGTGTCCTCACTGAGATAACACATTATACAGTCTTACAGCCCAAGGGAAGAGCCGAATGGCTTCAGGAGACCTGTGAGGTCTCTCTTAGCGGCGGATGACGTAACCCTATTGCAGTGCTAGTGAGTGCAGTTCAAATTTTTATACTGGGTCTGGTTGTAAATCTCAGGTAACTGTAAAGTATTCCATTCTCAACAGAACTACTAGAAAGTTCATGACTTAGGGTATTTCGAAAAACTCCCATCTCATTTTCTCCTCCAACTTCAAAACCGTCCTACATCGCTGCAGAATCCCAGTGTTTACAAAGTGAACATGCACTTTGAGTATTTTTTATATATGTTAATATGTCTTTTATGTTATGTCTTTTTGTGCAGCATGCCCTTTGTCCAAGCCAAATTTCTCCCATGGGAGACGAATAAAGTTAAGCTAACCTAACCTAACCTAACCTAAAGAAGGTCAAACTCCCTTTATGAAAAATGGTAAAACAGCGATGTAGGACGATTTTGAAGTTGGAGGAGAAAATGAGATGGGAGTTTTTCGACATACCCTAACTGTCATGAACCGGAAAAAACAGAGTTCACGCAGAGCTAGGCAAGACGAACGTTTGAGATTAAAAAATGTATAAACTGTAAACTTTTTTAGAAAATAACCAATCGTTTCGCTAGATAAGACCCTTCTTCCTCGGGTGGGATCATTTAGAGCCCTCTGATGCTGCATTTAAACTGCATTTTGGAAGTTCAAACTCGGGGGCATCATAGAAGTCCATTATATGGAGAGAAATCCTGAAATGTTTTGCTCAAAAAACAATTTCTTTACGACTAAAGAAAGAAAGGATAAGACCCTTCTTCCTCGGTTGCTATCGTTTCATAATTTCTTTACGACTGAAGAAAGAAAGACATGAACATCTTGGATGACAAGGGGGAGAGTACATTATCTGTAAATTTTTGTTCTGGAAGTGAAATACTCCTTTAAACTTAGAGAACAAGTGACAAATTTAGGTTAATTTAAGTCACAGTCACATTACGTTATGATTAATTTTAAACTATTATAGTGGGCATTGTTTGTTTTTTTAAAGTTGTAGTTTTTTCTTTGATGAAAAAGTCCTTTAAATTTAGTCAGTATCTTACCATGTCATGCTTATTTATTTTTTTAAAGATTTATTTTTGGCATTTTTGCCTTTTATTGTGATAGGACAGTTATGAGACAGGAAGTGAAATGGGAGAGAGCATGGGACGGGACCAGGCAAAGTCCACGACCCGGCACTCGAACTCGGGATGCCCGAGGCACAATGGCATTATACGTCGGCGGTTTCCCCACAAGGCTATCTGCACCAACATGCTTATTCATTTTTGTCCATTTTACTGACTGAAATTGCGTGATGATAATATGCAAAACAGTCAGTGTTGTTATTGTTAGCTTAAAAACTATTTAATTAAAAACTATTAAAACTATTAAAAATGTTTTTATTGAAATAAAGCTAAAATAAAATAGAAATATTAAAACTTAAATCTGAAACTATTTATTGTTGACTAAAAACTATTTAACTAAAACCTATTAAAACTATTAAAAAATGTTTCTTTTAATTCAAATAAAGCTCAAATAAAATAAAATAGAAATATTAAAACTTAAATATGAAATGAAATACTCACTGAAATAAGTTTAAGATCACTAAAGTTGACTGAAATTTAAGTCAAAGAAATGAATCAATTCACGTTTAAAAATAAAGCTAAACAGAAACATGAAAAATAATAAAAATGACAAAAGCACATAGCAAAATTAAAAGTAAAATTGTAATATAAAAATAAAAGCTAACTGAAAATATTAATAAATACTACAATAGTATATAAATAATACTAAAATAACACTGGTGCATCGGAATGTGTTAAACTGTAACATTCTGAATAGCAAGTACAAATATAGTGTTTTTTTTTCTTCTTGCCATATTGTTGTCATCTGAATAACAAATGAGACCCTGGACCACAAAACCAGTCTTAAGTCGCTGGGGTATATTTGTAGCAAGAGCCAACAATATATTGTATGGGTCAAAATGATCGATTTTTCTTTTATGCTAAAAATCATTAGGATATTAAGTAAAGATCATGTTCCATGAAGATATTTTGTAAATTTCCTACCGTAAATATATCAAAACTTAATTTTTTATTAGTAATATGCATTGCTAAGGATTTAATTAGGACAACTTTAAAGGCGATTTTCTCTATATTTAGATTTTTTTGCACCCTCAGATTCCAGATTTTCAAATAGTTGTATCTCGGCCAAATATTGTCCTATCCTAACAAACCATACATCAATGGAAATCTTATTTATTCAGCTTTCAGATGATCAGATGCTGAAATTGACTGTTATGATTGGTTTTGTGGTCCAGGGTCACAAATCAAGAAATCCTTAGTCAATATAAATTTTCATTAGTACTCATTGATGAGACGAGCATTGATAAAATAAGTGTGAGACATACCTTGACTTCCACGTGGGCCATAAGCACTGCAAAGTTAGTGAGGTGTGTGCAGGAACAGGAAGTGTGAGTGCGGTTGGTGCCGAGTAGTCTGCAGTCCTGAGTGGACCAATATCCCGTCATAGTGCGTTTGGAGTAACTCCAAAAAGAGCAGTTCGGATTGAAGTTCTCTTCCGACTGCTGGAATGAGGAGATGCACATCATAAACTCGATTATAGTGACGGAAATACACACAGAAAAGATCCTGAAAGATGAAATTGTACGAGTATATAATTACCTGTATGTGTTTGACAGTGAAGACCACAGGTTCAGACAGGTAGACCTTGTTACTGTCTTTATTAATAGCTGCTGTAATAACAGGTGAGTTGACTATCAGGGAATAGTTTGGATAGGCCGCTACACTGCCCAGACGCACGCTAGCGTTCTCCGTGGACAGGTATTGACCGAGGTTCTTATAGAGAACAAGCGCCATGCGGATCTCACCTGAGGAATAGAAAACACACAAGCGGTCAGTCTGGAAAGTGACAGATAGGGAATTAGACAGAGGCAGATGGACAAAGACGAATTACCATTGCGTCCTTGCTGTTTGAGTGTGTTGGCGGAGAGATGAATGGAGTTGCCGGTTACTCCAGATTGAGGGAAGATTAGATCAACCAGATTAACGTCTGTACTTAGACGTGCCACCTCCAGTTCTGCAAAACATAAACAAGCTCACAATTAAATGCTGCCCCCTATCAGACTGGAGGAACTGTAAGTTTAACTGTTTTCTAGTGGAAAACCGAAATTATGAAAATACTGATAAAACAATCTATTTATATTTATATATATATATATATATATATGAGACAATAGAAAATACAGAGTATTTTTCCCCTTTTCAAAATCTTGAAAGGTTCATGCGGTGGATTAAACTCTGTGTCACCCCTCATTCTAAAATGAATATATTTAAAGTGCACATCTGTAAGAACACCCACATTTGCTTCAAGGTAAATTAATGTTAATAACTTAATGTTAATTCATTTACGTATGGATTCAGGTCACAGTAGAGGTGACAGCTACTAAAAAGCTCACAGTAGCGCAGATGGTGTGTTGCAGAGACATTAGAAGCAGTTCTATTCACTTACGCTAATGTTATCATTTGTAATCGATTTCAAATGAGGCTTCTCTCTTTTCAGTTGACTGTGATAAGAGTTTGTCTCAATACTGAGTTGCAGGTTTTAATTCAACTGTTTCTTTAAAGAAAGATAAAAGATGATTTGCAAGCTCACACTTCATTACAGCTCACGAAGAATAATACAAGAATATTATACTGAAAAATTCATTTTTATGAGATGTTCTGTAAGGCTAGCGACAGTGACAAAGAGGGCAGAGCTTTGCGAAGGGTCAGTTACACTATTCAGAACAGGTCTTTTTAAGGAGTGCAAAAATCAGTGCTGATTATGCAAATCAAAGGAAGAATTTATTAGTATTATTTATTTGATATTTTAGTATATTGTATAGTACTGTATAACATATAGTATAGTTTTATATATTGAGATTTTATTTTATGTCCAGTTTAAGCTTATTTCTAGTTTAAGTAATTTTGTATTTGTCATTTTTAATGTTTTTATTTTAATATGTCTATTTAGCTTTAATTTCATTGTTTTGTTTTTTCAATTTTGGTCAGTTTTGTATTTTAAACATATTTTACTTCTGTTAGTTGGCAAGTCAATAAGTTAAAAACATTTTAATCTAACATTTTATTTCAATTCTGTTTCATTTTAATTGATGCAAATGATTTTTAATAGTTTAAGTTAACAATAAAAACATTGATTGTTACTACCATGGTCTTTCAAGTAAAGTATAAAAATAAATGTAATAAATTATGAATACAATAATTAACAATTACATAAAGACACATTTTCACATTACATGTAGATTAATATATAAGCAGGGTAAATCAAATCTGTAAATGCGCTCTATACATTCCTTAACGCATCTGTAAAAAAACAAAAAAACTTTGAAGAACAAACTCAATTTATTTTTCCCCCCCATCAAAACATGCAGACAGTCTTGGGATTTAAACATTCATAATAAAAAATAAAAAAAACATACACATAAAAAAGGGGGAAAAAACATGCCTGCATCCACAGATCGAAGTTTGTGTAGAAACTCATAAATCTATCAAACACCATCTATAAATCAGTGTATTGATTGTCCAGTATTCGGTTAAGACGCTGCATCGTGAACAATGTTTATTTATTGAGTTAAGATAAAAGATACCTTTGGCTGGCCAAATAGCTTTATAAATTCACTTTGAGACATGAAAGTATGAATGTGTATGTGCGTATGTGGTATATCACATCAGCATGTGAAGTCTACAGTTCCCCTGGGAGAGCGATGAGTTATACAACAGACGTGTTATGAAGTTATACATCTTTAAATCACATCTGAATCTATGTGTGTATGTGTGTGTGAGCATTATTAAAATCATTTCCCTCATATCTGCAGGTGGTCTCTAGGCCAAGCTACAGGCGGTTTATGTAATTTTCTACCCAGGTTTTGTAATATAAAGTATAAAAATACAGCTCTGTATGTGTGTGTTCGTGCACAAGTGTGCGTTTTATGAAACACAGATTTCTGTTGCATCTCAAACGGCAAAATTCTTGTTAGAGGCAAACTTTAACACCCCTCTGATCTCATTTAATAGATGATACCTTTCTGTCATCATTACAGTAATTTATTTACAAACTACATCACACTATACCTCTCTAATAATCAAAACGATCTTTGCAAAGTGAGTTCTAATTATGCAAGTCAGATGGTGCAAATTTCCTAATGCCGAGTTCACACTGCACGATTTTCAAACTCGTCGGATCGTGCAGTGTGAACTCGGCATAAGTAGTTCTCGGATGAGATGTAACATATTGTATACGCTCATCTACAGATGACTGAATCACTGAGCTTGTGACAGATTTGGAGTGCTTTTACCCTCCTCAGACCTGTCTTAGAGCTGAACGCACCATGGATTACCTGTTAGACACTTTTTCGGGGGTCTGGGAAAACAATATCCCGAATAAAGGACATATAAGAAAGCGTATTTTCAGGCGGAAAGAGAGACACTCGCACAGAAAACACAAAGAAAAACCTGAAGTAATAAACTCACACCCCCCAGGTAATGATCAGAGGGATACGGTGTGTGTGTGAGAGAGAAAGATCCACAAGGAACAGAATGGCCCAGTTATATAAACCACTTCAAGCACTGCACAGCAGATATGGTGCCTTCAAAGCAGATACACACACACACACACACACACACACACAGGCTGCAGGGGTGCTCACACTGTGCTAACCTAATTAGCTGAATCTAGTCTTCACAGAAAACTGTGCACTGTAACACACAAGCATAATCTATAAACATGCTTTATTCAAACCAGACAAGTCATTTGGATCGTTCTCCTGGTATTCTGTTTTAAAAAGATTTAGAGAGCATCTTTTGTCACCTAAGTATGACAATATCTGCATTCGGTCTCTAAAAAAAGCAATTTCCTCCATGTTCTCCACTCTTCAGTGTACACATTCATTTAACAAGAACAGCTCGTAGCATAAAGAAAGCCTTAAAGGAGGGAGAGCGAGAGAGAGAATGAGAGGAGGAATAAGTTTCTCATTTGAATAAACGGATAATGGTGGGAGATTTGGTCTGCGAGATTAAGATTAGCTTTCGGCTAAAATTTGAGATTGAAGATCAAAAAACGAAGAACATAATGATAAAAAAAACTATTTTCTTTTTACTCAAAGGCTTATGTATGCAAAAAAGGATTTGTGCTCAGTGCTGAAAAGCATTTAAGAAGTTCTTGATTAAGTCTTATGTAAAAGACACATAAAATACGGTTGCATAAGTCCATGTTTCATGACTGAAATTTTTTTTTTTTTGTGCAACACAGTGTCTTAACCGAGTTTCCGGTCTGTCTGTAGTACACACTGGAAACTAACAAGTTATCTGATGTTTAATATGAAGTCACTATATATGGAGAGGGATTTTTCAACAAAATTTGACAATTAATGTATTTAAAATTGTTAGATAGGATAAACAGAACAGGTGAAAATACACATCTCTTATTTTTTATATTCTTAGTTTATGTTTTTGCAAGCTAACCACTCAGCACACTAGCTTAGCACACTGATAGCCGATTAGTCTATAAGCTTAGGCTATGTTATTTTAGTATTCTTGATATAATATTATATATTACTGTATTTATTATTATTTTATTATATTTTCAGTTTTTATTTACATTGTAGTATTTTGTTATTGGCTTTTGTCATTTTTATTTTATTTTGTATTTTTACATTTATATTTAATTGATCTGTATTTCAGTTTTAGTTTCCAAGACACGTTTCTAATTTTTATTTATTTATTTATTTTGTTTTATTTTTTTATTTTGTTTGGCTCAGGCGTTACAAATGTCTAGGTGGACTCAACAGGCGAACTACACTCTGTGAGGTTCTTTTAGCACTGACAACCATTTCTAAGTCTAATTTAATTATATTACATTAAATGTTTTATCGGTGCCCAATTTTGTTTTAGAGGGCTCTTAAATGCCTGAAAAAGATTTATATTTCCCCCTGTCTGGTGTATTTCACATCCCAGCCAATGATAATACTAGTGAAAGGTTTGGAGCTGTCCATGTTCTTGTGAGCTTCCTCTGGCTTCAGAGTGCTTAGTTACTTGGCATTTACGGCTCAGGTGACTGGCAGAGCCCATGAGCAGAGATAGCAAAGATTGCCCACTTAAGTACCAGCTGAGCAGCTGCCATTGAGATGAATGAGAATGCTAGTTAGCCACATATATTTGCATAAAAGAGATCACACAGATGTCGGTGGAGTTTTTTGATGTTGCTTATCCTCTAATGAAACCCTCCAAAAACAACCCTGTAAAACATCAAGGCCAAACAACAAGGCAGATGATCAGATGCCAAAAAAAACCAAAAAAAAACAAGCACAAATAACACAAGTGATGAAATACGCAGAGAGAGGGGGGAAAGCTAGGCTAGAGGGCAATCCCATGGAGAGCTATTTCTCTCAAACGAGATGCATGTGAACTGGCCTTGAGTGGTGGAATGGCGGATAAATTGTTTGCCAGGAACGATAAATTTCCCCCTTTGCGATGTGAAAGCACTGGAGCAGAATACAGCAGTTAGCATGGATCCCTGAACACAATCCCTCCTCCTCGATTTCTCTCTCTTCTATCTTTTTGTTTTCTTTCATTTATTCTCTTCCTCTCCCTTTCATCCTCTCTTTTCCACTCAGTCAGTTTGCACTGCATTTGTCTGTCTCACTCTTTCTGTCTCTGGTAATGTTCCGTTCATTCTGTCTCCTCCTTAGTATTGTTCTTCCTGCTGTTCTCATGTCCTCCCTTATTACATTTCAAATCTTTGCCACCGGCTCCCTCACTTTCTTCTTCTCTCTATCCTTTTACTGTCTTTCTCTGTCAATGTAAACGGTAAGAATTAAAGGAACGGTTCTTCAAAAAAATGAAAATGCTGTCATCATTTACTCAACCTCATGTCGCTCTAAACCCGCATTACTTTCCTACTTCTGTGGAAGACAAAAAGGAGAAATTCTGAAGTCTGTACTGGTTTCCTATTACAATTATCAGGGACCAGAGCTTTAATGCTTTAAAAAAGGTGCAAAAGTACCAAATAAAGCATCATAAAAGACGTGTATATGCGATTTGTGCAGATTTCTGCGCCTAGGGGATACTGCATGCAACTATTAAAAAAAAAAAAAAGAATAATTAATTAAATTAAATTAATATGACACTATAATGTAATTAAAATAAAATATAAAAATAAAACTATTATAAATATAAATATTAAACTATTACGTAATAATTCGGATGTAGCACGATTGAGTCTTACACTTTTTAAAGAGTAGAGTCAGTGTCCATCATGCACAGCATCTCTCAATGAAATATCACCTCTCACACAAAATGGTGAATATTTAGATTTTATTCTTAATGGTGTTTTGGAGGCTAATGTCATGAATGTGTTTCTGCATGATCATATCTCTACATAAATGTATCTTTACATAAAGTTCTTGACAATAAAAGACAAAATAAAAAAGTTGGCTTCCAAGACGAACTTATTCCAGTAAATTTCTCACTGAGATAAAAGATGTTGCTCGCTCAACAGCCACTGGTCAAAGCTTCAAAAAAAATAATCATGCATTATTTTGCAGTTCCTAGAAAAGACCAATTGGCTGTCATGTATTCGCCAAAGCCAATTTTTATTTGCTTTTGGCTTTTGGTGAATGTTAATTTTAAACCCTGGCTGTAAAACTGTGTGTGCATGAGCTCATTGTTTTGAGTGATTGCTGAAGCTATAAAATTTCAGCAATGTTTTGATTAATGTCATGGTTATATGTGGATGTGTGTGTGGGCAGATGAATGTGAGACAGAATTTGTCATTGTATTTCTGTATGAGTGTATGATTGACAAAGAAATTTCAGTATGCTTTGTTTATTTTATTTAAAGTATGGGCTTTTTAATAGAACAGTTAGAGAGAGATTACATTATTATTATTTTGAAAATTTCACTATTTTTATTTCCATTTGTTTCGGTTGAGTACATAAGGGTGCCTTTCTCTAGATTTTATGTCATGGGTGTCACATCAGCTAATTACTGGGATGCCTCAAGGTTCAGTGCTCAGTCCTCTTCTTTTTTCCATACACACAACCTTGTACTAGGCACAATCATAAAGGCACATGGCTTCCTATCACTAGATGATATGAAGCTCTATCTGTTATTTCAACCTAATGACCTTACTGACCCATCTTATATCTCTGCCTTGGATTGGATGAAGTTCAGAGTGTCACCTCCAGCTCAACCTTGCATAGACAGAGCTTCTTGTAATCCCTGCAAACCGTTTTCAACTGGACTCTAAATATGTTTTTGATTTGAAAAAACAAAACTAAAAACAAAAAAAAACAAAAAAACGAATTTGTAGCATAAACAATTTTTTAATTGATTACTCTAAAAATTAAGTTCTTCCAAATAATTTCAACAATTGTGTGGCGGCCCTGGAACCAATTAATTTGATCTATTTCTGTTCAAATTAACAGCTAGCATGGCACATGCTAAATGTAACTTATTTACCATGTCAATTTAATGAACAAGTAATATTTTGACATTAGCACAATCATTGCTCATGAGTCAGTGTAGTGTATACCCACAACCTAACTTCAGCACAATGGTAACCACAAAACCTTCAACATAACAAACTCATTTAAATGTCAGCAGCAGTGGGGGAAACAGAGAGAGATCACGGAGTTCCATCCAAATCCATTCATAACTATGTTCTCAAACCTTAAACTGATGCAAACTACAACACACACATCTCATACTTATTCAGAGAAATAAGTATTCTCAGTGACAGTGATGTGTAGTACAACATCTTACACAAACTCAGCTTTTAATGGACTAATGAATGCATGCATGACAGTTCAATCTTTTTCCATCATGTTTGGACTTAATGTGTTCGTAACATTACCAAATGTATTCTGGTTGTGGTTTGGAAAGTGAGAAATGCACTGGTAAAACATTAGTGACACTTTTCTAACTTTGTGTTTGGACTATGCAAATAAGGAGGAAAGAAGGGTGGGCCACACCGTGTCCCCTACTCTGATGGAAACAGCCAGTCACAGATTGGAAATGGAGAAACGCCTGATTGCAATCTCCTCCTCATCGGAAAGAGATATAGGAACCCTTCCAAAAGACACTCCTTGTTCTGAGTCTGAATCCTGTCAGGGAAAAGACACTAACAGAGCAAGTTCTGAGTCTCAGTCCTGTCAAGGAAGGGACTGTACAGATACAATCTTTCTGAGTCTCTGGCATGTCCAGTGAGACACTAGCAGATACACCGTTCTGAGTCTTTCATCCTGAGAGACAATAGCAGATCACCAAAGCCTCGGGCCCATGAGGGAGGAGGCAATAACGGGTACTAAGTCCTGAGTCTCCAGCTTTTGAGGAAGCAACGAATACAACCACGTTCTGAGACTCCAGCCTGTGAGGAAAGAGATACTCTACGTTCAGACTTCAGAGTCTTCATCCAGCGAGACAACAATAGATGCAGCACGTCCTGAGTCTTCATCCTAGAGAGACAAAGCGGATCAACCAAGTTCTGAGTCTCTAGCCCAGAGAGGCCGAAGACACACAGACATTTGCAACAGGGTTAAGCTCCCACGAGCAACCTTCACTTCAAGGTACTTTTGCTTGTGTGTTCCAGGCAAGGACCTTCTGCACCTACTCAAGGGCCACATCTGCATGTTCCAGATTTTAGGACCCTTTGGTGTTCCAGGAGATCAGCATCCTACAGCGCTTCGTGTTCAAGGCTATTGAAACAGATTCCTGCTCCTTTCCCCACTGCATTGTTACCAGCACAACCAGTGGATGAAGTCACCGCCACCGGACTGCTCACTCAACCACAGAGAATGCAAATATCACTCATCCAAACCTCATCCAGAGACAATGGCATTGTTGTATATTATCAGTATATGATTTTTCTAATTTACATTAGATATTATAAAGCTGATTGCAGTTGATAACAAATAATCTTTCACATATTTGTTTGATGCATCATAAGGTTCTTCACCTTATTTGTTTCAGAGAAGCAACAGTTTATCTTTCCAGATAACGTAGCTCTGACATAGCAACACCCAACTTAATCAATTGCATTTTATGTATTTTATGCACTTTATTCCTTTTTCATTCATGGTATTCATTTAGTAGTTGTCTAAGTCTATCTTTTGTTAATAAAATCTATTTTATTATACTTGTGTCTTCCTTGTGTTGATGATACAGAAAGAGGTTCTACAAGTTAGAGATCCCACCAATCTTTCTTATGTGATGTACTCATAACCACACCTTAAGTGACACGTGATCCAAATTTCACGTCATTGGTGACTTGAGTTCCCATCACTACACTATTTCGCCTCCCTAGGTTGGCGAAAGCAAAATTCACTAGACATGGCTGCATTAAACTCTAACAGATCTTTCCGTTTACCAAACAAACCCATACAATTTTCACTTATTTTCAACATTTATTCTCCTTATAGAGTCCTGTCCAAAGCACGCTGGGAACTAGAAATCCACTACCCAATTTTCAAAGTTATCAAGACCATTTCATATTAGTATTGTAATGAAACAGAAATTTTAGTTTCAAATTGCACACAATGTTAAGCTAATGTAACGATCAACATTATATGTCAACAGAACTCATCAAAATAATGTTCACAACTTTCTTTTTAGATTGTGTGGTCTACAACACTAATGCCAACCATGACAGAAAGGAACCTAGTTAGTGTTTAAAGACTAACTGTGCTCTACTATCCACATTTCAACAACGGACCAGTCGCGTTGGTTTGCACTTATTATATCATGTCAGAGTATGTGGTGCAGCTCATTGTCCAAGCTCTTGTCATTTCAAGACTGGACTACTGCAGTGCTCAACTGGCCAGCCCTTTCATACAGCGCAACTAAGCCTCTGCAGATGATCCAGAACACGGCAGCACTGCTGGTCTTCAATCAGTCAAAGAGGACCCACGTCACACCTCTCCTGATCTCACTCCACTGACTCATAGTTGCTGCCAGAATCAGATTTGAAACTTTGACATTGACTTTCAGGACTGCCACTGGACTCGCACACTCCTACTTCAATGCATTCACACGTTAGTCATAGAATGAGGGGTGCCTTAATATTCATTCAAAAAAAGGGACAAAGTCACTTTCCAAAACCTTCACATTCTGCTTCTCTCTGGTGGAATGAGCTGCCAACCTCAATCCGATCTACTGAGACCATCACAACTTTCAAAAAGCAGCTGAAGACACACATCTTCCTCAAGCACTCCACAACTTTAAACTTTAGGCACTTAGAAGAAAAAGTCCACTTCTTCTTTTCTGAACTTTATCTCGGTTAAAGCTTGTTTTCTAATCTTGCTTTCTAATACACCTGTCATTGAATTCTACAAAAACTGCTGTGACGAATTGCTTGTGGTCCTTTATTGCAAGTCGCTTTAAATAAAATCATCTGCCTAATGCATAAATGTAAAGTTTCATTTGTATTTTTGGAAACTGATTATTGTTTTAATATAGTTTCAGTATCAGATGGAATAATTTGTGGTGCTATCACATGTACAGTACTACACTTCATCAGAAGTTGCAGCATATTCAATACCATTAAAGTTTAAGCTAAACGTTTTTTTTTTCCTCTGAAATTCCTAACAGATGCAGAACCGTAAAAGTGCCATCACGGCTACATTTAGCAGTAAATTGTGACTATCACTCTGACAACTCTGGAGCATTTATGATTCAGCAGACTGAACTGGATTCATTGAGATCTTGTGTCAGATGGCCTTCACCAGAGAACATTTAGTCACTGCATTTGCCAAAATGTGTAAAATAATGCTAAAGATTCTTGGAAATACATTGAAGAGATTTGTTTAAAGGGACAGTTCAACCCAAAAATGTCTCAAAATATATTTTTTATGTTGCATAGAAGAAAGACGGTTTTTGAACAATGTGAGGGTAAGTAATGATGACAGTATATTTATTTTTGGGGGCCATTTAAGGCTTTTGAACCAGACTGTACTTTAATTTATGTTGTCTTTACAATGTTTTTACAGAGATGCCTGCAAAATTATATGTTTACTACATGCTGGTTTATCATTGTGGTGTTGTTGATCTCAGATTTACCTGCTTCTAAATGTCATGTACATAAACTGAACTGTGGTTGGTTGTATTACACGCTATTTAGATGCATCGTTCCTGTCCAATTAGGTTGTTCATTTTTGGCAGAACACATTAATAGTCAGAAGTAAACCTTGGGAGATTAATTGCAAAATCTGATCATCCAGAAAATATGAAAGTGAAAGTCATACTTTCTGTAATTCTATTTAGTTTATGTTTATCTTGTGAATTTTAAAAAGCATATATACTGTATAGTATACACTGCAAAATCAAAATTTTTTTTTAAAACAAATATTTTTACTGCTAGATTTTTAGAGAATAAGAGAGAGGCTCTGGGTTTTGACACTGCCCTGAATTTGCAACCTTATATTTAGCATTGGTTTAAATATTTATTGTAGATTAGATTCATTTTTTATCTGCACTATCTCACAGTTTCACAGGGCCCATTCATTCACAAGCTGCTTGAAGGAAACTGCCTCCTGCCCGCACTGACTGACAGCATGAGAGCAGTTAACGGTATGCTAGAGTGTTCCACAATTAACACTGCAATGGTTTCAAATGTCATGTTTGAATGCTCGTATTGATCCATAATTATAAATACCATCAAGCTGGAGAAATGATGCCATGCTGAGTGCATACTTTCTGTGTATCTGTGGCAGTCCTGTGTCGATCAGTACACATTTTGACCACTTCTGTACTGTTTCTTAAGACGAGGCATGGATTCCTCTGCATGAGTCAGACAGAATGAGACCCCCTGTGTGTATCGCTCTTGTGTTTTTCACAGACATGCTTCGTTACATCTGGCTCGAGTGCACTTGAAGCGTGTGTTCCTGCTGTGTACCTCTAATGTGATAATGCGTTTTTTTTATGCATCAGGTCTTACATGTGAACTCCTTGCAGACAGTGTTTATGTGTATCTTTTGAAAAAAAGAAGAAAAAAAAAAATATATATTAATAAATATAAATAAAATATATATACACAGTACAATCGAGATAAAGTACAATAACTTTTTTAAATAACCAAGAACATATATTACTTTTCAATATAATGGGGTCATTAAGATTTTTTTGTTTTTGAGTCTCTTTTGCATGCCGAGACCACAATTATTTAATCAAAAATATAGTAAAATGTGTAATAATGCGAAATATAAAAAATAAAAAAATATATACTGATATGGCTCTGAAGAAACATTTCTTATTATTATCCAACAGTTGTTCTGCTTAATATTTTGGTGAAAACCATGATACATTTATTTAACAGCATTTATTTAAAAGACAACAATGTAAAAATCTTTACTGTTTGATCAATTTAATTTGCCCTTGCTAAATAAAAGTTTTTTTCCCCAAAACTGACCCCAGACAAACAGATTCTCTAAAAATCTACATTTTATGCAGTGTTGTTTCTAAAATAAATGTATTCTTGTTTAAATATTTTTTAATATATTAGTATTTCTGCAATGTGATTCTTTACTAAATGATGCAAATGATCACACAATTAAAAATGTGGTCATGATCTGGCTCAATTAGTTTTGATTCATTACTATTTGCAAAACAAGATACTAAAAACACAAATGTAACTCGAGGTAAAAATGTATGCTATAGTGGAATAAGTTTTGCATCCACATTCTCAAGAATTGTATTTTACATTTTGGTTACATTTGGTATTATTACAATAAAAAAAAAAAATTATATAACGTACAATAATAATTATTCAATTCTGTAAATGACGCATTGAATTTCCATGCACACAGCGATACATTGCAATGCGTTAATGCATTTTTACACCTCTTGAAAAGTGTCTTGGAAGTGTTAAAAATGAAAGCAGGAAATAAAAACCCTACATGGATGTTTTGAAGATTTATGCGCAGTATGTGAAGAAACTGTGACATTATTATTATTTTACATAAACCCACCACATTTTCAAACGGGTCTGTGAAATCATAGATTTCTATGGTTCTTATTACATTACGAATCAGCTTAGGAATTTCCTTCATGTGCATAAAAACATCAGATTTTTTAATACAATAAAATGGTTTTATCCATCTGTTGTTTAACTTGTTTTTGTCTCCTCATGACAGGAGAAATCAGAACAAGCAGCAGGAGACACGGGGGTGAAATCTGATTAGTTCAATGAAATATGTGCATAGAGATTTGCGTGTAAACATTCGCTTAGCATGTGCAAGGACTTGTTTGATAAACTCACGTATGTTGTCGGTGCTCTCCTGTATGGTGTCGGTTTTGAGGAGGTTGTCTGCGAGCATGAAGGCGCCGGTCTCCACCGTATCTAGCAGCATGGTTGCGCATCGCAGCTGCTCGGCCACAGACAGCTCCCTCCACGCCGCTTGGGATCGCACCTGCAGAAGGTTATTCACCGTTTCTACCATGGCCTGCAGAACAGAGAAAAAGAGAGATGTCAGCATTCTGGAGGTGAGGGACGACTTCTGAACCCGCACGCACATACATTCTGACATCTGAACTTCACAATAAGGACATATTTCCCAAAGTGCCCACCTATCCCATAAACCATTTCTCTTCCACTTTCACCCACACTCACACACTACACGGTTTCTGTGCTGGAGTATAAACCTGTCAAACTGAAGAAAGATCCACAGGGAGCAGGAGACATTGTGAAAATGAAAGAAGCTGTCATCATGCACACACACACACACACACACACATCTGCACAAACACTCGCACACAAACATGCACAGGTTTCACACAAGGCAAGGGGTAAATTTATGGGTCTATAAGAGCACTATATAGGAAAATGAAATGTCCCGGCTGTGCAGCGGAAACTAATATAAGGGTATTTAAAAAAAAAAGTGTGATATTAAGATATTAAGCGTTTTAAATTTGGCAGAGAATATCATCACAGGGATATTAAAACCTCAACCCTGATATACAAATGAAGGGGTAAGACTTAAGGTGGTAGTTTATTAAAAAGCTTGCTGAGTGTATCGCGCCACATTACAATTTTGCTTTTCATTTGAAAAAGTGCAGCTTGCTGCAACATTAAGATATGGACTACAATGATATTCACAAAGCAGGCCAAATATATTTGTCACTTTCACAAAAATGCTGTTAACAATAATTCCAGGTCAAATTCCATTCATTTTAAATAGATCATGTCTCTATGGAAGTTCATAACCTTGCATTATTATTACAGTTACAACACATATAAAGTGTATAATATCTGTGGCGAACAGATATGTAATGTAATTAACTTCTCTCACTGTAGTGCACTCATCCGTAGGGATGGACAAAGGGATGTTTTGTCGTTTGTCTTTAGGTTGCTGCAGGCTAATCTGGCCATTGGGTTGAATCATTCTGCCCCAGTTACAGTAGAGCGGTGTGTGTGTGTGTGTGTGTGTGTGTGTGACAGAGAAAGATAATCTGGCCATTGGGTTGAATCATTCTGCACCAGTTACAGTAGAGCGGTGTGTGTGTGTGTGTGTGTGTGTGTGAGACAGAGAAAGAGTGTGTTAAAGGCGGGATGAGTATATTCATTTTGACACCACTAAAGTAATGACCCTTTTACGAGAGAGAGAAAAAGGAGAGACAGAGATGAGAGACGACTGGGATAAAAGGTAAAAAGGAAGAGTTATATTTACTTCCTCACAAAACTGCTTATGAAATCTTCTGACAGAGTGTGTCAAGAGGTCAGGGGAAAGTGTGTGTGTATGTGTGGACTTGGGGGCTCACACTGCGGAGACAGATAAGAGATTTTTTTTAAAACTCTTCTTATATTCTGTTTCCTCACACGCACAGTGGCACTACTCTCCACAGACTTGGTAAATGGAGCAGAACTGAAGTGCTTTGAAGCTGAGGAGCTAATCCAGCGTGAAGAGACACACATACACACACTGCATTACATATTAGATGACCACTAGGAATCCATATTTGCTTGATGTCAGCACCGGGAGGCTTCAGATAGTTGTCATGGAATCCTGTCATTCTCTCTGTCTAAATCAGCAGGATCAATTGATGTTTTGATAGACTCGTTTCACTCAGCAGAGTATTTGAAAATAGAACTCTGTCATTTTTTGGATCAAGTTGCTCTGGGCAATATAGCAGTCATCTCGGACTAATGCTACCTAGTGGTGTGGATGCAGGACCATGAAAAAGGAATAGATTTGGGTTATCGATACCATTGTGAACAGAAACATGTCGATTTGAACTGGCAAGGGTTTTTTGGGGGGGGGTGGAGGTGAATACAGAATTGTAATGTGAAAATATTCTGTGAGATGACCTGCTCAAAATTAGGCTACTAATATGACAGGAGTCTTCGTCTCATGTTAAGATTTAAAACACATTTTCCAAAATGATGAGTCACTTGTTTAGGGGTAAAAATGTTTTTAATGAGGAAAAATTACCATGTGCACCTAAATAATAATAATAATAAAATGAAAATTATTATTTAATAATTAAATGGTCATGATTTTTGGTGTGTAAAAAGCAATGATAAAAACGAATCATGATAAAAACTGATAAATAATAAAATAAAATTAAAATCATTTATATAAAAATTTATTTTATATAATTTTATTATTCACAGCCATGATTCGTTTATTCTGTGAGCATAAGTGTACAATAATAGGTTGATTACAAGACAAACTGAGTAATATTCAGCTAGTCATGTGATCTTAATTTGCCACCCCCAGATGACCTGCTCAATATAAAATAAATCAGGTTTTATTAGGCTGCTAATGTGACTGGAGTCTTTGTCTCAAATGAGTGATTTTAAACATATTTTTCAAAATTACTACTCATCTCTTTAGGGGTAAAACATTTTTAATGAGGAAAAATTACCAAGTGCACCTTTAAACAAAAAAACAAAAAAAATGAATACTCAAGCAACATTTAGACCTCAATTATTTCATGGAGTAAAAAATCAGTATAAATCTGTCATGCATTGGCAGGGTTGACTGAGCAGCCTGGCTCAGTTTGAGATATGCATCAGTCATTTTCTTCCTCTAAATCAGTTCTTCTCATGCTTTTCCTTTCGTTCACTCTGCTGAGCTTTTCTTGAGCTTATCTACATTATTCTGTGCTTTTTTTCACTGTCTGCGTGTGTGTGTTTATCAGTCGCCTGATGTGACACTGCTGACCAGTGCTGACATCACTTCTGCTTTCTCAGGAGAAAAAATTGCTCTGCTTTTATAAATGCAAAAAAGGCAGCCCACAGGCACAAGCGCAGACGCACAGACACACACAAACAACCAATATGATTCATATGGTGTGACAGATAAGTATAAAGCAGTATTTATGTTGAAAACCTTACCCATCTATGTAGATGTTGAAGTGATATGGAACATGCATTAAAAAAAAACAATCACAATAGCTGTGTGCCTACACACACACAACATGATAAATAAAGTCAGAGTGAAGTACCTGTATGAAGAAACGGCACGACCGCTCTCTCTTCTGGAGCTGAAAGACACAATATTAAAACATTACAATGACAATAACTCGCATAGAGTACACAAACACAACTCAACACATGAAAAATCAAAGCGCGTATTTAATCATTCGGAGCCAAATAGGAAACAAAGCCTAATTAGCTGAAATAATCTACAATCATTCAGTATAATAAGGGATCATAATAATATTATGTATCAGAGCAAAATTAGGAACAAAATTACTTAATATTACTGAGTTACAGTCACCATGTTGACTCAGTCAGACACTGTACCCACAAAACATTCACATTCCTACATGTCTGCCAGGGCAATAATACTGTAAATATACAAACAAACAACACTGAGATATACAAAGTCTGAATGGACCAGAGGTGCCTGACTGTGTCTTATTGCAGATGAGCTGATGTTTGTGTAATTGATAACTTTAGCTAGATGCTGGTAATAGGAAACTGACAGGCTGGCTGTTTAAAGTTTGTAAAGTGATATTCAGACACTACAGTGCTCAACTGGCCCTGAGAGAATGAATGAGATTCACTGGTCTAAGTTTAGACACGTGTGTGATTTTTTTGACAATAAAATGCTTTCTCCTATTCCAGCTTAATGTGCAGAGAAAGACAACCAGGAACTCTGTTTTGGGCCTTCTGATGTTCTCAATTGGTTTTGCTTCAGAATCCAGATTTTGCCTGGACCAAATAATTTATTGTACAAATGTAAGCATAAATATATTTAAATAAGATCATAAACTGCAAAGGTCCAACCAGATGCAAAATATTTAACATGGCACAAGTTCAACAGGAAAATTCACAATTTTGATTTGGAAATGTCTTGAATTTCAAAACTATTTGAAGTAATAGTTTTTTTAAGTAATTTTCTATTTGAAGTAATTTGGTCTCAGCATATAGTAGTTTGTTTCTGCTTTTAGGATGAATGGATGTAAAGTATCTTTAACATGCTGTCATCTGTTTAATTCAGCTTCAACCTAGTAAGATGAATTTGTGCCAAAATATTGTTGTTAATACAAGGTGTACACTATTAAACTACTAAATAATGCTGAATATAATGTATGATAATGCAACAGGGGAATTGCAATTTATTCGTTTTATTGTCTGATTTTACTATTAAATAAAAATAAGTCTCAATTATTTTATTGGATAAATATGCAATATGCATATGGACAATAAGTGATCATTTTTAAAATGTACAATATGTAAAACTTTTTAAATGTATTAATCTCTGACATGAGAATAATTCTGTATTTTCAGATATAAGCAGAATATGAATATTGCTATTTTGGCGTCACAATGTAATATCAAATTCTACATTTTTATTAACTTTTGTTAACTGTTTAGCATATGTCTTCTTTTTAAATGTGTTTAGCATATTGTTACACCCCTAGTTAGTTGCATTTTATGATTTTCATTTAGCATAGTTTTTTTCCCTGCTGTCCATAAACAGACCTGTGACTTGTTTTTCTGTCATGAACAACCACTTTTGATATGCATAAAATATATATTTCTGTGCATTAGACATCTGACAGGACGTTCATTATGTTTCTAACGAATTCATCTGTCTGTATGTGTAATGCTGTGCAGTCTGCGTGTGTGTTTCACCACTTTGAAGTTTTTTTTTTTTGTTATTCTTTTATGTTGCGGCTTCTTTTGTTAATTGGAAAAACTCACCGGGGCTTTATGAGCTGTTTTAATTTGTGTGTCCTTATTTATAAGAGCGTGTGTGAGTGTAAGGATTTCTGTCTATCGAGCAGTAGCTGTTTTTAACAGGACGTTTTCCCATTTGGGCCTTAAAGCCTTTGATCTGTGGACTGCCACAGGTTTATTGCCTAAAACACTGTACTCTGCACAGAATTAGAGCACTTCTCTCTCTCCCACTTCTTTTCGCACAAAAATACACAAGAACACAATGAGATTTCTTAAACCTAAAGAACAGCAATGTAATTAACATGTAATAAACGTGTAATAATTGTGTAATTATTACCTAGAACGTGTGTGTGGTTTATTAACAGCTTGAATACCTTGTTTAAGCTACGTGCTGCTGTGTCTTTTCCCCCCGGGGTGAGATTTCGCAGCTGTACGTCCAGCAGTTCCACCAGTTGTGCCATGGCTTTGACCGTGGAAGGAACATCTCCGGGTCTCAACTCTCCCTTCGTCTGTTCAGCCAACTCCCGTGCTACTATAGCAGCGGTTTCTCCTGATCTCATCTACAGGAAAAGAGAGAGAGAGATGTACGTGGGCATACTGATTTTATTCTCTCTGTCCCTAGATGGCCAAATAAGTGGATGAACAAATGGCGTCATAGATTTGTGATTCTCCCTATTTTCTGATTTGCTCTCTGTAGTACAAAGGAAACCATTTCACATTACCGTTAAGCTTCAGTCATCATCACACTTTACACACACGTGCGCTGTTGCACGACACTTTTGGCTGCACTGCTGTCTCTTCGTAATTTTGCCACAAAGTGAAATAAATTGCGGCTGATCTTGACAGTTGAATTTCTGGCTCATTTTGTTGTACACTAAATTTCCTCTAAGCTGTTTTGCTACAGGCTGCTCTTTGTGATAAGCTTTTGTGCCTTCTGTTAAAAAAACCTTCAGGCCAAATTATGCTTTAAGAATATTTGCCATAGGCATATCGCTCTCTACTCAATTTTTTAAATGGGCTGATAAGCCATTAGCATATTTCCCATGGTGCCGTGTTTTTACTCACTCTTTGAGTGATGTGATTGGTCCACGGTGAGGTGCAGTTGCTCAGATCTGGTCCCTTCGGATCCCAGTAGCCAAGCAAACAATTAAACGTGGCTACACCTGAAAAATAATAATATAGGAAAACATGAACACAGCACAAAGCACACACACACATTCGCTCAGGCATATGCACATCCATACTGAGAGAAACATGGCCTTGCAATTGCTGTCAAACCAATCACACACATAAGCAGGGCAAGAGATTTACAAGCGATGCATAATGTGTCAATCCACAGCTGGCAGCTGCCCACATAATGAGGTGGCACTGACAGAACACCTGAACAAGCTAACCTCAGTAACAGGAAAGAGGTTTTTTTAAAGATTAACTCAACATACACAGAGGTAAATATACACCGCTCATAACTTTTACAAGTTTATGACCATATACAGTGGCTTGAACAAGTATTTGACATACTTAAGACCCAAAAAATGTTATTCTGTCATTATATACTAACAGTGATCAGTGTCACCATAAATGTGGTCCATTTGATGTGTACACTGTATTTGTGTGAGGAACATACCAAAAGTCTATGTACATTAAGTTTTAATCTTATCCTACAATGCAGCATTTACTGTAAATCTCATTCATGCTCAGGTGTATTAAAAAATGGCCACTATTATGGTCATTTTATGATTTATGATTTTTGGTCACCTTTTGGCTTCATAAAACTTTTTCATAAAACTTCATTAAAAAATGTATGCTTTTTATGGACATAAAAAGCATAAAAATATTTTGCAAAATTTGTTTTTTTTTAATATTCCAGAGAAAAAAAGAAAGTCATACAGGTTTGGAATGACATTAGGGTGGGTAAATGATGACATAATTTTCATTTTTGGGTGAACTGCCCCTTCATTGTGAAATGTTTTGCAAATATTTTGGAATATTTATCTTTCTAATAATAAATGACACTTTGATTTGGTATTTTGTCATACAAGATATTCTGACATATTTAATTGTACCTTAAGTGTCCATATACTTTTAAGGGCCACTTTATTTAAGGTTATTAAAACTTGTAATTGTAAAGGTTGACTATGTAATTATGGTAACACCTTAGTATAGGGACCAATTCTCACTATTAACTAACTGCTTATTTGCATGCCTATTATTAACATATTGGCTGTTTCATTAGTATTTATAAAGCACATATTCTGCATGAACATATTCTGCATCCCTAATCCTACCCAATACCTAAACCTAACAGCTACCCTACTAACTATTAATAAGCAGCAAATTAGTAGTTTATTGAGGCAAAAGTTGTAGTTAATGGTTTATTAATGGCGAGAATTGGACCTTAAAATAAAGTGTGACCGTAATTATTTGTACTGTGGTAATTCCTATTGTTGAACATAATTATAAAGATTTACTAATGATGAGTTTAGCTCTAAACACTGGGATGATAAATTAATTACAGGCTAGAATTACAAATGAATTCTTTCATTCATTTTATCAGGAGCCTTGCTGCGGTGTTGAAGTGTATCAGATCTTTCCAAGAGCACAATACACACACACACACACACACACACACATAGCTAAGCCTAAGCGCTGATGTATTCAATATACATTAAACAAAATAAACCTCTATGCACACACTGCCCCTAATAATAGATTAATCACTCTCTTACTAACCTATGGTGCCAGGTGGGCACGGTTGCTTAGCAACCTGTCCCTGGTGTGTCCGTGGCCAGGAGATTTCAGCAGTGAGACGTGGGGCACAATAGTCAACAGCGACTGGAGTCTGCAGGGAGGGAGGCGACCGTGTCAGGGCTTCTGGGAGGATGTTGTTGTGGCGGCGAGGCGGAGCCATGGTGGTTGTCGTGGCAGTAGTGAGAGAGGGGCGGAGCATGCCCGTATATGGGCGTGGCGGAGTCGTGGAGCTGCGTACTGGAGGAAGAGCATCAGGAAGCAAGACTGAAGAAGGAGGATCTGGAAGAAAGAGAGAGAGATATTTAATACTTACAATACAAATGAACGTAATATTTTGTAATACACAGCCAAAACTGTTATTCTATTCTACACTCTTTTATTTCAAAAATAAATTACATAAAACTATACATATGTGTGTGTGTGTGTGTTAATTTTATATATTTAATTATATATTATACATAAAATAAAAAATGCCATGTAGCTGTCAAGTATTTATCAATTTTTATATTTTTAAATAGATAGATAGATAGATAGATAGATAGATTATAAATTACAATTACAATTTTTATTATCAAAAATATAACGCTTATTTGTTATATGATAATTCTATTAAATAATAAATATTATATAAGTACTTATTCTATAATAAAAATGTTATGTATATGAATAATTATTCATATAGTATAATATATTTAATATTATATATCATATATTATTTTAATATACATTAAAATGCGATGTATCTATCAATTATATATCCATTCAAAACACTCAAATACATTTATTTACATTTCATTTAGATACATCTTCTATCTCTGTATCTCTCTAGGCATCTCTGCTGTTTCAGGGATGACTGAATGAGTCAGGTTTCTGGAGAGTGTTTGTGTGTGTAAATGTGTGTCTTTGTGGCCTGTGCATCAGTTGGGAGTGTATGTTTTGACAGGCTCGATCCCTGAGTGCAAGGACTTCAGAGAGGCAAAGATAGATGATGTTTAAACGTCATAACTCCCCACTGGCATGCTCTGTTCCTGTCTGTCTCTCTCTCAAACACACAAGCACACACCTGAGGGCCTGAATCAGGCATATAGCAGTCAAATGCATATATGCAATAAACTTTGTTTATTGATATAAAGTGAGAAAGAATCAGTGTCGAAAGCTCAGGATATCACATGGCAGAGAGTAAACATCCCTTAAAGCCTGGGCTAGACTAAACTATGCTGTAAGAGTTCTGTCTACAATGCATGTACGTGTGGATAGACACGTACTAGCACACACAGAGAGAGCCGAAAAGTAGAACTAAAGAGATAGCTTCTCTCTCTTTTTTCGTTTCTTTTTGTTTCTTAGTCCCTGTCTTTCTGTCTTGCCGTGTTTATCTGGAGATGCTCTTGTTGCCACAGTGACTGCTGGAAAAAAGGACAGAACTGTAAAGAGGTTTGAAGAAGAACACTAGAGGACAGCTACTTTTTTTCCATTTTCATGTTTGTCTGTGAATTGGCCATGGAGATGTACTTTAATAAAAAGTGGATATGAAAAGAATGCAGGAACAAGATTCCACAAGGCTCCGTTCTAGGACCAATGGAAATGTTTTTGTTTTTTTTACTGTAACTGAAATACATAGTTTTATATACAGTATCTTGATATGTTTTCAGCCTTTGATTCAGTATAAATTTCAATATTTATGTTAGCTTATTAGCTCTGATTAGATGCACATCATTGCAAAAAAACTAAAACTCAGAACTGTAAGTAATAAAAACCATTTAAAACATGGTGAAAAATAATCAAGGAATGTTTTTCACTAAATTAACAAAAATAAATATATTTATTTATTTATTTATTTTTTCATTTATATGCACCAGGATAACAAAAGAGAGTAATAAACACAAAAATTACATAAATATATTTTTACTAAAATATTTTAATATGCCTACATGAAAATCTGAATAACTAAATCAGAGCTTTGAAATTAATAAACTGACACAAACAGTTTGAACTGATTCACAAACTGTAAATAATCTAAACTGTAATTTTTATTGCAAAAGAATGTAAAAATCCTGCAGTAACAATCTGTTACGTGATTAACTGTAAGTTACTTAAATTTGGTAAATTTCTTATGCTAACCACAGCGGCATTTATTTGATATAAAATACAGCAAAAACAATAAAATTGTGAAAAAACAATAATATTGTGAAATGCTATTAGAATTCAAAATATCTGTTTCCTCTTCAGGAACTCGAGCTGCGTCGGAGGACGCTTCGGGAACGCCCTTCAGCGTGACCGGCTCTGAACCTCTTGTGTAATCAGTCCAATAGATGGGCGAGACGTCACGGGCGGGTGACGTAATGACCAGGAAGCTATAAAAGCACGTGCGGTGAGACCAGAGTCAGCTTTTTGTCATTCAGCAAGCGCTCTGTGTGTGTGTCAGTCTGATATCTGTTTGTGAGTCTTATTTAGTGTTGTCCGTCATGAAATCTCAAGACAAAACCAGACACCTAAGGCGAGGGCAGGCAGCGTTCAGGCTGTGTGTTCCTCTCTGCCCGCGTTACTTTACGGGTGGGGATACACACAGTTTGTTTGTTGTCTGCTTGAGAGCAAGCACGCAGAGTCAGCTCTCGGAAAAAAAGGGAGCTGACGGCCGTTTTGGTAGCGTTTGTTACTGCCTTGCTTCGCTCTCAGAGGGCTCTCTTTGAGG
>NW_015647958.1:862225-879638 GCF_001515625.1 Sinocyclocheilus rhinocerous
GCTTGCGCCTTCTGGCCTGTTTGGCGACGCCGTCAATTCGGTCGTCGACAGGTATCAGGAGGCTCGTAAGCAGGCGGCGGCGTTCCAGCGGTTTCTTCCTCGCCGCTCTCTAGCTCTGGGGGCTGCTGGGCGAGAGCAGCCCCCTCCGGGTACCAGCTCCGAACACAGGGGCGCGCAAAAACAGAGCGTGGCCTCGCGTGCTCCCCCGTGTCGAGGCACGAGGGCGAGGCGACGCTCGAGGTCGGGGGCCTCTAAGGCTAAGCCGGATCTTCGGACCGTACTTAAGTCTAGGAGGTCCTCGGCCAAAAAGTCCTGACGCCACTGGCCCAGGATGTATGAGGGCAGTCCCCTCTGGGGTGCAGCGGTTTGCACCGCATTACACGGTGTCCGTCTCGCCTCAGTGCCCTCAGGAGATCGGTCTGCTAACCCTGCCGGAGTTACAGGGCGCAGCGGTCTCCCGTGAGCGCCACTCTCAGTCACCGCCCGGGAACGTAGCGGTGCTAAGAGGCTCGCCACCTCCGCGGAGGTCTCTAGAGCAGCAGGTTCGGTTGTCCCCTGCCGGTCCGCCGTTACAGGGCACCGAGCTAGCTGCTCGCATTACACCAGAGATCAGTCTCGAGAGACTGATTCCCTTAGTAGACTTTTTGGCAGCGTGGAAACTACTGCCAAATGTGTCTCAGTGGGTCCTGCACATGTAGAGAAGGGCTACAGGAATCCAGTTTGGTTCTCCTCCGCCTCGTTTCAACGGGTTTACACCCACGCTGGTGGGCCCGAGCAGGCTCTGGTCATGGAACAAGAAGTAGTTACTCTTTTGAGGAAGGAGGCCATCGAGGTGGTCCCTCCTCATGCAAGACAGTCCGGGTTCTACAGCCGGTGCTTCATAGTTCCGAAGAAGGATGGAGGGTTGCGTCCCATTTTAGATCTGCGTCAGTTGAACCGCTCAGTCATGCGACTGAAGTTCAGGATGCTCACTCTCAATCAAGTCGTGTCTCAGATCAGGTCCGAGGACTGGTTTGTCACGATCGATCTAAAGGACGCATACTTCCATGTATCCATCCTTCCCACTCACAGGAAGTTCCTGAGGTTTGCTTTCGGGGGCAAAGCGTACCAATATCGTGTTCTTCCTTTCGGCCTTGCACTCTCACCCCACACTTTCACGAAGTGTGTGGATGCAGCCCTGGCTCCGTTGCGACTCCAGGGCATCCGCATACTACACTATATCGACGATTGGTTGATTTTAGCTCATTCAGAGCAGATGGTGGTTCGATATCGAGATGTCGTTCTCGCCCAGATGGTAGAGCTGGGGTTAAGACTAAACGCCAAGAAGAGTGTGCTTTCTCCATTACAGAGGACCACTTATCTTAGCATGGTGTGGGATTCGACCACGATGCAGGCACGTATGTCCCCTGCTCGGATCGAGTCGATCCTTACCGCAGTCGCGAGAGTCAGAGAAGGCCGGTCACTCACTGTCAAGCAGCTCCAGAGACTGCTGGGTCTGATGGCAGCTGCATCCAACGTGATACCTGAGCCACTCCTGGCTCCTCTGTTCTCGCGCCTTAGCTGTGCACGCTTCCACACTAGGCGAGATTTGAAAGTCTGGCGGCGTGGGCATTCTCGTTCCCGAAGCGTCCTCCGACGCAGCTCGAGTTCCTGAAGAGGAACGTCTCAGGTTACGTATGTAACCATGGTTCCTCGAGGGAACGAGACGCTGCGTCTCGGGGCCATACTTTCGGCATCTCTGCCAGCGCTTGCTTCACTCCTAGAAGCTGACGCTGGTCTCACCGCACGTGCTTTTATAGCTTCCTGGTCATTATGTCACCCGCCCGTGACGTCTCGCCCATCTATTGGACTGATTACACAAGAGGTTCAGAGCCGGTCACGCTGAAGGGCGTTCCCGAAGCATCCTCCGACGCAGCGTCTCGTTCCCTCAAGGAACCATGGTTACATACGTAAGCTGAGACGTTTCTATTTAATGTGCATGTATGTATGTATGTAATGTCACATGATTCTTCAGAAATCATTCTAATATGCCAATGTGGAGCTCAAGAAACATTTTGTATTATTATCAATGTTGAAGAAAAGTTTTGCTTGTCTGGGTAGCGGGAACATCCCCGCAGTACTACCTACATTGCAGATCCACCACTGACCCTGCCCTAAGATTTAGCACATGATGTACTTGTCGGTGCATAAATTATACCTGAAAATGTGCACTAACAAAGCTGTGCAATCATAAGGCAGCGTGAGCCCTCGTTAGTAGTTCAGAACGAAAGATAGTTCCTCTTTCTTAGACTATATCCCACCAGACAGCTCTGGCTTATTATAGAGATGCACTGATCCAAATATCCCCTCACATCTCCTCTCATCACTTTTCCTGCCCTCTTTTCTCTTCGCTCTCTCCCCCACCTCCCTCTGTGCGGCAAATCTGACTGTGATTTTAAAGGGCCGCTGAGTGAAATGAAAGCACTTCCTGTTTCTATTTCTGTAACTGTCTGTGTGAGGAGCTACTGAGGCAAGACTCAGAAAGCAGCAGAGCATTCTACAGTGACTAATCGCTCACACACACGCTCACAGACAGGCATGGCACCCTCCCTTCATTTTTCTCACAGAAGCCATTAAATGACAAACCAGCTCTTTCATCCACCTTCCAAATCTCTCTATCGCTCCTTTTTTGCCGATGACCGCCTGTCTGCCGTGCCCTCCATGTCTCTAGATTGTCATCTCCGTGATACAGCCCACTCAGACACAATAGGGGTACAGATAGAGGGCAACGTGCGTGTTTTCCAACGGAAGGTGCTTTGATTGGCGGCCGATCAAAGGAAGTATTCTATTCTCTGCATCGGTGGAAAGATGGCTGACTCACTCCTTGAGGGTAAAGGTCATTTATCCTCTATTACTCCAAACACTTTTAAAGGCAGCGTGACTTCAGAGTGGGCTTCCAGCGTGGTCTGTTAAGCCCATCTCTTCCTGTAGACTAACATGAAAGCAAAGGCAATATATAATCGGACATCTATTTCCGACAACCGGCTTCTTGGAAAAACGCTGTATGAAATCGGGTCATTTGATGTTTGGTCATACTTTCAGGTGTAACCGGAACGGCAAATCTTTTAGGGCTGCTCAACGCACACAGTCCTGTTAAATATGCCTCAGCCCACACAGAGACAGGAAACAATGTCACCTTGCTGATCAGGACCAGTCAGAATACAGCGTCATGGCAACCATGCAAGGAATCAGTGATTGGTGCAAGTTTTGTGCCGCAATTTATTATGAGTTTTAAAACCTAGTAAAATTTCCATACATCTAATTTAAGAAAGAATAGAGAGATAAAACAGTGTGTTATAGTAGTCCCATTTAAGTCAGACTTAAAATGTATGAATGTCTTTGCACTATACAACAAAATATCAAACATGTGGCATTTACTTTAAAGATAAATATTACAAACACACTTTTATGACACTTAGTATGTAACTTGAGAAGAAGAACACTACCATTCAAAAGTCTAGATTTGGTAAAGTTTTTAAAAGAAGTCATTTTATTTATTTGATAAAAAATACAGTAATATTGTGAAGTATTGTTACAGTTTAATAACTGTTTTCTATTTTTGGAATATATTTTAAAGTGTAATTTATTCCTGTGATGCAAAGCTGAATTTTCTCCATTACTTCAGTCTTCGGTGTCACATGATCCTTCAAAAATCATTCTAATATGCTGATTTGGTGCTCAAGAAATATTATTATTATTATCAGTGTCGAAAACAGTTGTGCTGCTAAATATTTTTATGGAAATAATGATACATTATTTTTTATTAGAATTATTTAATGAATAGAAAGTTCAAAAGAACAGCGTTTTTGTAATATTACAAATGTTTTCACTGTCACTTTTGATCAGTTTAATGCATCCTTGCTGAATAAAATGATTAATTATGAATTAAATGCTAGTGAACAGTGGTGTACTTTTTTGTAGATAATTATTGGTGCAGACAGTATTATTTGAGAGATTACAACGCCACCGTTTGTCTTTTAGTGTTGATGTTTCTAGGCCATTCAGCTGTTGTAGGCCATGCTTCGGTTAATGTTTGATACAATCCACAGGTCCTTATCTAGAAGTCTGAGACAACTTATAGAATCACGTTATGTAAGCTTATCTGTGATGTAAAAAGAACAAGTCGCTGGGGTATATTTGTAGCAGTAGCCAAAAATACATTGTATGTGTCAAAGATAGATTTTTCTTTTTTATCCCAAAAATCATTAGGATATTAAGTAAAGATCATGTTCTGTTCCATGAAGATATTTTGTAAATTTCCTATATAATCAAAACTTAATTTTTGATTAGTAATATGTATTGCTAAGGACTTCATTTGGATAACTTTAAAGGCGATTTTCTCAATATTTTGATTTTTTTTGCACCCTCAGATTCCAGATCTTCAAATAGTTGTGTCTCGACCAAATATTGTTCTATCCTAACAAACCATACATCAATGGAAAACTTATTTATTCAGCTTTCAGATGATGTATAAATCTCAATTTTGAAAAATTGACACTTAAGACTGCTTTTGTGGTCCAGTGTCACATATAAATAATTTTTTAACACTTTAGTAGCACTTTAGTATAGGAACCAATTCTCATTCTTAACTAGTTGCTTATTAGCATGCCTATTATTAACATATTAGCTGCTTATTATTACTTATAAAGCACATATTCTGCATGACCATATTCTACATCCCTGATCCTACCTAGGAGTTTGAGGCAAAAGTCAGCAAGGGTGCACTGAACTGTTAATTTTACAAAAGATTTCTATTTCAAATAAATGGTTCTTCTTGACTTTATTTATTAAAAAATAGAGAAAAAAAAATCAGTTTCCACAAAAATATTACCCGTTTTCAAAATTGAAAATAAGAAAAGTTTTTTGAGCACCAAATCAAGGGTGTGTTTCCCACAATGATACACACTGCTTAACCACTTTAGTACAACACATTGATAGAGAAATGAACTAGTCATTCCTGTTTCCCGAAATTGTAGTAAATGTTCACACTGTGTTTATTCACATTGTGAACCACATTGGTTCAAATATAGGACTGTTATTAATCACATCACATGCAGGTTTCTCGATCACAAGCAATTCTAGATCACAATTAATGTCAGTTTGTCATGGTCATGTCGAGGAAGGCACACGAAGACGAAGATTAATTCAACAAGTAGTTTAATAGTATCCAGGAAGAAGATAATCCACATAGACGAGGGGTTGACACACACCAATTCTAACGTAACACCGGACCAAGACTAGAACCAAAGAGTGAGCTTAAATAAGGCAGGAAGCTGATGACAAACAGGTGATGGGAATAACTAATGAGCACTAATGAAACAATGAACTAAACGAGGGCACAGAATAACTAAACAGACCTGGGGCCTGCTTCATAAAACAAGTTTATCAAATAAGCCAGGTTTATTTCAGTTAGTTTGACTTATTGTCAGTTGATTTTGTTCAAAATTTGTCAGAATAGCTGAAATAAGCCTGGCTTGTTTGGTAAAGTTGTTTCATGAAACAGGCCCCAGATGACTAAAAGTGAAAACACAACAAAAGAGTTCATAACTGTTACAGTTCGCGCCCCTCCCGGAAGGCGCAACCTCATGCCGTAGAAGAACCAACGGTGGAGGGAGGGCGGGGGTTTTGGAGGGGGACGAGGAGTAGGAGAAGGGCTGGCTTTGACGGTGGGAGGAGCCACAGAAGAGACAAGAGAATCCATGGAGGAAGAGATGGAGGGAGGAGCCAGGGTGAGGTCAAGAGGGACTTGGAGCAGGAGGAGCCAGGCGGGACCCAGGCCGCACCCACGATGGTGGCCCACGGAGGGAAGGAGGAGCCTGACAAAGCCGGAGGGATGGAGGGACAAGGCGCAGCTGGAGGAGTGGAGTCCCAAGGCAGCGGATGGTCGACGACTGACCAAGGCGGAGGGATGAGGGATCCTCCAGCCACGACGCCGATGGAGACTGGCAGACCCGCGGCGATCCCACCGCACAGATGGTGGGCTGAGGGGCTGCCAGGAGACAGCGGAGGCGATGGTGAGGACTGGTGTAGAGGTGGTGGGAGAGGGAGGCTGGGTGGGAGTTTAGGATGCTCAGGGGGCTTAGAGACAGAGTGTGCTGCCCACACACACCATAAAGCCACTTCCAGCACCATGAGCGCAAGCGACAGGGGAATGACCTCCGTGGTCATTATAGTCCAGGCATATACTGTAGTTCAGGGTAGATAGACAGTTCAAAACAGACAGACAGTTTATTCACGGCCTCCATGGCCGTATCAGGACAGGAAGATGACAGAAGACTGGGTAACTCAGAAAAAAAGTCAATTAAATTAAGTCAATTAATTACTCCCGAGTCCTGCCTCAGCGGTGGTGCAGTGGGCGGGGCTTTCCTCCGCGCCCCCACGCTCAGTTACTTTATCCACCATCACGCGCAACATTACCGGCACTTGCACCTGGTCAGACGTCGATTGAGGCTCTGGCTAACCCTAACCCTAACTAACTAGTGCTCCGCTCTGTCGCTCTCTCTGGCGATGGCTCGGTCGCGGCGGGCGATGGCTCTCCGTATGCGGTGGGCTCAGGCTTTGCTGGGTCCGGAGTGGGGCTGGTGTCGTTGTCCGTGACGTCCACTGTGAGCGGCGATCCACAGCGCACCAGCACCCACTCCACGAAGGCGGCGAAACTCTCTCTCGAGGACCATCTTCGGACGACGTGCACCGTCCAGATAGCTAATGTAGTGAGCTATGTCCAGGAACAGTCTTGTATGGTCCCCGAGAGATCTTTCCCCCTGCTCCAGCAGGAGGAGGAGGAATTCCGGGAAGTCCATGAACGAAAAACAAAACAAAACTCTCTCTCTCAAAAAATAAATAAATAAATAAACGAGGGATTACAAGCCGCTATACTTTTTGGTGGTCCGGTATTCTGTCACGCTCAGGTCAAGGAAGGCACACAAAGACGAAGATTAATTCAACAAGTAGTTTAATAGTATCCACGAAGAAGATAATCTACATAGACAAGGGGTTGACACACACCAATTCTAATGTAATACCGGACCAAGACTAGAACCAAAGAGTGAGCTTAAATAAGGCAGGAAGCTGATGACAAACAGGTGATGGGAATTAACTAATGAGCACTAATGAAACAATGAATTAAACGAGGGCACAGAAGAACTAACAGACCAGATGACTAAACAAAGTGAAAGCACAACAAAAGAGTTCATAACTGTTACATAGTTTATTTACATAAACAATAGAAAACCTTTCATTTTGTTAAATCACATTAACATGCAGTATGTAAGTGGAGTACACTTTACTCCCAAAAACATGCGGTTCGTTCATTTAGAAGCTTTCTCCACAATGTAATTTCTCAGAGATGCTGCTGTAATTAACATGGCATTTGAGGACTACTTAACTATTTTTGTTCCCTCTTACATCATAATACAGGGTTCCTTTACCTATTTATGCATTTTTTAACTCTTCAAAAATGGTGCTCATTGTTGATATGATAAAAATGTATAGAATTAAAAATATTTTCAAATGGGATGAAGAATTTAGAATGCAATGCATGATAGCATTGTTATTTTGCTGAAGAGCATGAACTACTAAAGTCTACTTCATACTAATGAGAAACTATGCTTTCAACCACAGGTTGGAAGTTGTAGTTCCATCCACACAAGATTGTGATATTCTTTGTGAATGTTAATTGGAACTATGGTTCTGGGTCGAGTCATTGAACTCCTATAAAATGCTTTCAGGGAACAAAAATGGACTACATTTTAATATATAGTAAAACAGAAAACAATTATTTTAAATTGTAATAATATTTTACGATATTACTGTTTTACGGTATTTGGATTACTGTAAGTAAATGCAGCCTTTGTGAGCATGACAGACTTTTCAAAAACAAATCTTACCAACCCCAAACTTTTGAACGGTAGTGTATCTGTCACTGTTTCAAACTATAAAATAACAGATATGTTCCTTAGATATAAGACAAAATATTTCACACAAAAATATTTGGATGCATTGTGGTTGTTTAATGTGTTCAAACACAACTGGTGTCACTGACACCAATTGGTTAAATGTAATTGTAAAAATGGCTCAGTGACATTAGTTTTCAGAAAAGGTCTAGAATAATTTGTATGTAAATATTTTGTAAATAATGCAGTGACTTCAGTGTCCAAACACTTTTTGTGTCCACTGTTTATCAAAGAGATACAGGTCTTAAAATGAGTGAGTTCAGAAACAAAGAATAAAAAAGAGAGAATTTGTAACCATAAAGATGCAAAAAGCACAAAAAGAGAGGCAAAATGTAAGCCCAGTTTTCTCTCCTCTTCCTCCTGTTATCAGCAGTATGGTAATAGCAATGTAAGTCCCCTTGGTGGGGTTACCGCTGTAATCCGCACTCTTATCCTCTCAGATCTACATGGTGAGATGCTCTAGGTCAGCAGTCTGTGTAAACGTGTGTGTGTATGTGTGTGTGTGTATACACGTGTGTAAGTATATGTGCAAGCAAGGTTAAAATTAACACTTGCCAAACAGCAACTGTGAGTAAAAATGGGTGTTGCTAAATAAACTCAGTAGCTGTCTAAGGAACTGCAACATAAGACATTTTGATTTAAATGAATCGATCATTTCAAACAGTTTGTTTGCTTCTTTCATGTCACTATGTGGTCCCTGACATTATGGTGTAGGATAATACATGCACAAAAATGTTCCAATAAATCCATGTGTAGATGATTACAGTTTTTTATTTTGTTTTATTAGTAACAGTGTTTCGTATGTCCCTGTTCAGTTTGTTGCAGCCATGATTCAGCTCGTATAAAACATAAAGTCATTTAAAAAAACAAAATATGATTTGTATTTAAATCTTGGCTGAATAAGACATTTTAATAAAATGCTTTTTATTAAAAACAACTCTCTTGCATATGTGTGCTGATAAAATTATCTTACAGTCAAGTCTCAGATATATTTGCAGTGTATTTTATTCATAACATTTTCATAATTCAGCTATTAAAGTATCATTTTGCCCCATCAATCAAATCTTCAAAACACTTCAAATACTCGCTTTTAAGTTCAATGAGTCAGTAACTCACAAGACAGACATGTCCAAATGAAATGGTTCTTGGTTCATTGAGCTATGAGAACTGCTCAAACTGATTCAGGAACAAATTCTTTAGACTTTGATTCACTGATTCAGTGAAAAGATCTAACTCCAAATAACGATTTACTGACAAACCGGACATCAGTAAGAATGACCGCTTTAAAGAACCTAACCCTCACTGATGTAAATGATGTGAGCTATTCAAATCAATGCTATTCAAGTCCAGTAGCTATGAGAACTGCTCAAACTGATTCAGGAACAAATTCTTTAGACTTGTTTTGTGAAACGGTTCAACTGATTCAGTGAAAAGATCTAACTCCAAATAACGATTTACTGACAAACCGGACATCAGTAAGAATGACCGCTTTAAAGAACCTAACCCTCACTGATGTAAATGATGTGAGCTATTCAAATCAATGCTATTCAAGTCCAGTAAAGAACATCTTTTAATTACTTTGTCTTCAGTGGAAAGTTCACAATTAAAGGTTTTATCTACAATGCCTGAAGCGCTGGTTCTCAATTGTTTTGACTCCAAGGCCTCCCATTGTCCACAGCAATAATCAAACATCCTGGATAAGGATAAAGGAAAAGGATTTAAAAGCCTTCTACATAATAAATTATTTTAGACATTGGCATGGCTAAAATGTATTTGGTTGTTATAATAATGGCCATGGAGTTATATGTAAGATTTTATTAATTTACATGATTTTTCCACTTCTGGAAATAACACTTTCAAAATTAGGCTACCTCATGTATCCAGGTTTTTTTTCAAAGGGAAAAAAAACAGTTGTTAAGGGAGTGAATTAAAATAAAATTAATAAATATTAATAATTAATAATAAATAAAATATATATTTTATATGTTAGTTGCCATGGTTTACTTGACAATTTTAAGTCATCTTAAGGTCTCATTGGAGGTTTGCTGAGGACCCCTTTTTGAAAACTAATTTTTTTTCCCCTTGCATTTCCATCAAAACAAAAATATGACAAACAAAATAATGATGTGTCCTCTCGGTTTGTGACAGGTGCAGTATCACTATGAGACAGACACCAGCTTGTGTATGATGCTGTGAGTGACTCAATGATCTGTGCTGTTTGTCACAATTTTTCAAGGAAAGACAATGTTGTCCTACTCTCATACAGGCAAAGATATAATAATTCAATTAAATATCTAATAAATACTTTATAATTATGTTCATGAAAATAAACAATATGCAAAATACAATAGCACTTGAGTAAGACATATTTATGGAGCGGTAAATGTTTCCAACTCTCCCACTACTCGCAGGTGTAGTATTAAGTTACTTTTGCACTCTGTGTGCGTGTATACTGTATGTGTGTGTGTTAATGTGAGAATGGTTTTGAGCTCTGAAGTATGTGCATACAAGTGTGAGTGCGAACATCACTCCATTACTGATTGATCTCTGTGTTAAAACTCCCTGCTGGCAGATCCAGGTGCATTCTTGTTCCTGCGGATCGGTTTAAATAAAGTTTTCCCTCTGTGCTGAGCTGTAATTGCCAATGGAGAGAGTTTTAACCGTATGTTAGACATTCTCTCATTTAATAAATGCAGAGAACAGAAGTCTTCACTCCACTAAAGGAGCACGGAGGCTATTCCACTTAAACTATCTGCGGTGCCAATCCTAACATATTACATTAGCATCAGACTTTAAAGCAAACCTGGAGGAAGAGGATTCTGGGTATGAGAGCGAGAGAGTTGAGAGCGCGCTTTAAAGTAAAGCAGATTAAACTGCTATCACCAGTAAGACTTCAAGATGTGTTTAAGTGAGAGATGGTGAGTGCTACATGTGAAACACATGTGTGCATGTTTTTTATTTCCTCAGTGTGAGCATGCTTAACAGAGCGGAACTAATTTCATTTCTATCAACCTCTAAAGCTATTTTTTCTATGGCTCAGAGTGGGTGTCTGTGATCTTTGGATGAACAGTTGTGTATTTGAGAGAAAAGATAAAAATAAATGGCCGAAATTTACTAAGAATTTCACTGCTGATTCTGATTTGCAGTTCTGTATTGTTTGAGCACCATATTCACCAATAGAACTGTGCAAATCAAGATAATATAATGAACGCTAACAATTTGCAAGCCACAATTCCCCATATTGCAACATTGTGGAGGTTGCAGCAGACTATTGCAATCTGCATACTTTACTGGGAATGTACAGCATTACTCCACCACTGTGATCCAGACACCTGAATTGGCTCTTTAAAATGCTGAAAGTGCACTTGACTACAGTGCACGTCTTGATATGTACACGATGCTTTTCTCCCTCATTTGATCACATGAATTACTACTGTCAAGAACGTTGGAAGAGAATACCAATGATTAGCTGACATTGACAAGGAAAAAAGGACAATTGTGTATATATATATATGTATATGTATATGTGCGACTCAATTGGACTGTCGGATGGATGGATGGATGGATGGATGGATGGATGGATAGATAGATAGATAGATAGATGTGGTGCTTAATTATAAAAAAGTGTCTGTTTGACAGGACTATAGCAGTAGCAAGGTGGACTTGATGTTGTCAGACACATCAGAAATCAGGTTTCCCATTAGGCAATGTGAGAATGGTTTTGAGCTCTGAAGTATGTGCATACAAGTGTGAGTGCGAACATCACTCCATTACTGATTGATCTCTGTGTTAAAACTCCCTGCTGGCAGATCCAGGTGCATTCTTGTTCCTGCGGATCGGTTTAAATAAAGTTTTCCCTCTGTGCTGAGCTGTAATTGCCAATGGAGAGAGTTTTAACCGTATGTTAGACATTCTCTCATTTAATAAATGCAGAGAACAGAAGTCTTCACTCCACTAAAGGAGCACGGAGGCTATTCCACTTAAACTATCTGCGGTGCCAATCCTAACATATTACATTAGCATCAGACTTTAAAGCAAACCTGGAGGAAGAGGATTCTGGGTATGAGAGCGAGAGAGTTGAGAGCGCGCTTTAAAGTAAAGCAGATTAAACTGCTATCACCAGTAAGACTTCAAGATGTGTTTAAGTGAGAGATGGTGAGTGCTACATGTGAAACACGTGTGCATGTTTTTTATTTCCTCAGTGTGAGCATGCTTAACAGAGCGGAACTAATTTCATTTCTATCAACCTCTAAAGCTATTTTTTCTATGGCTCAGAGTGGGTGTCTGTGATCTTTGGATGAACAGTTGTGTATTTGAGAGAAAAGATAAAAATAAATGGCCGAAATTTACTAAGAATTTCACTGCTGATTCTGATTTGCAGTTCTGTATTGTTTGAGCACCATATTCACCAATAGAACTGTGCAAATCAAGATAATATAATGAACGCTAACAATTTGCAAGCCACAATTCCCCATATTGCAGTGTTTAAGTGAGAGATGGTGAGTGCTACATGTGAAACACATGTGTGCATGTTTTTTATTTCCTCAGTGTGAGCATGCTTAACAGAGCGGAACTAATTTCATTTCTATCAATCTCTAAAGCTATTTTTTCTATGGCTCAGAGTGGGTGTCTGTGACCTTTGGATGAACAGTTGTGTATTTGAGAGAAAAGATAAAAATAAATGGCCGAAATTTACTAAGAATTTCACTGCTGATTCTGATTTGCAGTTCTGTATTGTTTGAGCACCATATTCACCAATAGAACTGTGCAAATCAAGATAATATAATGAACGCTAACAATTTGCAAGCCACAATTCCCCATATTGCAACATTGTGGAGGTTGCAGCAGACTATTGCAATCTGCATACTTTACTGGGAATGTACAGCATTACTCCACCACTGTGATCCAGACACCTGAATTGGCTATTTTAAAAATGTTGATTATATGCTTGATATGCCCAGTTATAACACTCTTCTCCATTATGATGAGTTACTCCTACCATGATTAATAGGAAATGTACACAAAAATCACTTTACTGTTCATTGGTGATAATATCAGAACGGCCTGTGTACAACAAGATGAATTTTCAGTGCAAAAATGATTTATGATAAACATTTTCTTTGAATGAATGTCTGTTAATTCATGTGCCATCAATTCATCAGATTTTTTATGAATTCTTTTTCAATTCTTTTTCAAAATAAAGATAGCCGCCCAAAAAGATTCACGCTTTTAGTCACATGCTGTTAATTAAAATCTATGATTTGGTGGTGCTCACATACAATTGTGCTGAGCGACAGTGGATAGCAGAAGACGAATGCGTAAACAGACTTTCTTACTCTTGTGTTTAGTTTTTTAGTAAACACCATAGTGAATATAAAAATCTGAACAAATACCCTTTGACTTCCTTTTCAACCATTGGTCTGAACTGGCAAATCGCATGTGAAAATCAGATAGTATTTTTGTTTTGTGTTGGTGTTATCAGGCCCATTAGCCAGTGCATTTTGTGGCTGGTTAATCTGAATTATGTGCATAGCGAATAAGCTGCAGGTTTTCGTGCTGAAATATTGGGCCAAAAAAGTAGTGCAAAAGCTTGAATTTGCACCCAAGAGTGACAATGAGAGATCAATAAAAAGAAAAAGAAACCGAGAAGTAGCAAGAGAAAGTCAGAGATACAAAGAGGAAAGGAAAGCACATAATTGGGCAAATCTAATCTCTTTCAATCTTTTCATCTTCTCTCTTTACTGTTCCTGTAGATCTGAATCCTTCAATGTCCTCCCAGCTGACCTGAATGCCAGAGCTTTCTCAAGCACTTAAACTCTTCCAAGAGAAACATACTTTGTTCAGGGACATGCAGCACACATACAAAACGTAGGCCCATCATCTATTTATAGTTGATGAAACTACTGTATATCAACTAATAAAACTGTAGTACTCAATATGCTAGCACTCTGACTTGCACATGAAAATTATAGTTTTAAATTCAAATAGTAATTTTTTTCAGCGTAAATTTTCATTTTATTTTTTGTGCAGACTTAATAATACTAACTAGTAATTATTAATAATACTAACTAACTCCAAATTAAAAGTGAAACCATAAGAAATTAATATGCATTCTGCATCAAACAGAGGTAGACATTTTAAAAATCTACTTAAACCAAAGTTCTCAATATGGCGGCTGTAGAAAAAGTCCTGCCTTTCAATAAAAAGATGTAATTGGCTTATTGTCGTTGGCATTTCTTGCTCTTTTTGCACTGCATGCGCATGAGATGTGCAAACCTAAAAAACATTTTTTTTGCAGGCTGATTTAAACATTGCTGTCAGTTTTTTATTGTTAAACTGACATATGTTATTGAAATGGCACATAGTTTTTGACATTTAATTCTTTTCGCTTTTCAGTATATTGGAGGTGTGCTTGCGTGACTTGAAAATAGCTGCCCTGGGGCATTGACACAATGACTGCAGAGTGAACCAACATGCTACAACAGGGACTTACGATAATACCAAGTTACTACAGTTTCATTGTAGTAACAATAGCTCTAGTAACTGTAGTATTTGTTGGGAATTAATGGCTAAGAACACAGATACATTTGGTAAGGCACTCCATTTTTGTGGCAACAAACCAAAAATAGGGGTCAAAAGATATCAATTAAAACACCCATGTGACAGTGGTGCAGTCCATATAAGCTGTGAATGTTCTACATACAAAAACCAATTTTGAAACATCAATAATGTTCATTTGTCTTTTTCCAAGTGTTTATGTTTTTCTTTAAGGCGGTCTAGAAAATGTAATTTAAATGTATGTTTTTGATATGGACATGTTTCCATATTTTCATTCACATACCTGTACTTCAAACTTGTTTATTGCATTTTTTATTAGAAACATTTTGTCAGAAAGAAACATTTTTCTTTAGAATCGTGATCTCTACTTTAAGCAAATAATCATGATTGTTAATCTATTAAGAATCGTGCAGTTCTAAACGAGTTAAGTCTTGCACCAAGCCCTATTTCTAGAACATTCTCTCCTCTGCTGTATTGACAGAATGTAGTTGTTTTTCTCTTTCAAAGCTGACATGCAGACAAAATGAAAAACTAATTAAACCAAGATCAAATTTAATTAAAAGCTGAACTACACAAAGATGGTGTTGTTATAGCAATATTCTCTTTGATATGACCACTAGACAGCATCTGATCTGCATTAGTTTAGGGGGCTAACACTCCCGCTCTAACTCAAACTTTACAAGATCTTTGATGTGGAGTAGGTTAATAAAGAAAATGAATGCAGGCAGGGTCATTAACAAGCACCTACATATATTGCACCTGCAGATGAGGTCTATATTAAAAAAAAAAGCTATTTCCACCTTTTGAGATTTGTTTTGAAAATGAAGTAGTACATTCTGCACAAATCAGTGTGTGGGTTTAGAAACATATAATTATTCAGAGATAAAAATTGTATTAGTTGTATTTAGTATTTGCTTGTTGTGTGAGCTGTTCTGTAATAAACTGACAGTGCATGTGAGAATCTATTCGCAATCTATTAAGCAAATCTCATACAATATGCTCAATTTGGACCCAGTTAAGAGCAAAGAGATACACTCTGCTCTGTTCTAATGGGGATGTCAGTAGATGCTGGAGATAATAACTGTTAGTTTACACTGTAGATAATGATTAATTCAGCTGCATTTCAGCTGAGCTGGCAAGCTGACTAAAATTGCAATACAATACAGCGTAAGTAGTGTGCCTGAACTCTAAATGTGAAGAAGGAATAAAACAAAGTGAAAAACAACCTGACTAATGGACTGTGATAACCTATACAATAACATTCTCTGAAAATGTAAGTCAGGGGGAAAATCCGGAAGGTCTCTTTTATCATTGACATGAATACTTGTATGAGTGAGCGAAAATGACAGGGCTTTCTAACTCTGCCAGTTTACTTCTTCAAAGTAGATTTGTAACTGACAATCACAGAGTAGTACAATACTTAAATTCTGACTCTGTGGGCGAGCAATAAATTTCACCCCTGACATCACACATACTTAAAGGGGCAGCTCACTCAAAAATAAAAATAAAATCTGTCATTATTTACTCACCCTTGCCCCCCCCTACAAAATGATGAAAAAAATCACAACAAAAGTAGACCTTGTGCTATATTCCAAGTATCTTAAGTAATACTTGGAACATAGCACAAGGTCTATTTTCCAAGTGTATTCGCCTTTGGTAAGCTCTTACAAATGAATCAGTCTGTTTGGTGAACAAATGATCAGTCTGGACATTGAACTACTGTAGATCAGTTGGTTCTCTAAAAACAAACTGCTCAACAGAACTACAGGTGCATCTCAATAAATTAGAATGTCGTGGAAAAGTTCATTTATTTCAGTAATTCAACTCAAATTGTGAAACTCATGTATTAAATAAATGCAATGCACACAGACTGAAGTAGTTTAAGTCTTTGGTTCTTTTAATTGTGATGATTTTGGCTCACATTTAACAAAAACCCACCAATTCACAACCCATCAATCTCAACAAATTAGAATACTTCATAAGACACCACGACATTCTAATTTATTGAGATGCACCTGTATATGCTCACTGGTCCTGTTCACAAATTCAAAATTCAACGGATTCAATGGTTGCAGCAGTTCTTGATTAAACAAGTCACTGGAAGGGAACATCATAGTGTAAGTTTTGGTCTGATCCTGTTCCACAAAAACTATTGTAGTACTTCCAAAGACATGAGATATACTATAGCACACAAAATGTATGGACTACTTTTATCATGCTTTTACAATTTCTGGTAATTTATCATGAATTCATTGAGAATAAATCATTTTAATGTTAATTTAATTTATTGTTCATTGTTCATTTAAACACCTTTTTGTTTTTATATATAGTGTTTAAACATTAAAGTCTGGTAGCTAAGTGTGTCAGTTTAAACTAATTACTGTACAGTGGCTGTGGCTACAGTAATGAAACCATATTAATCCAAGCAATCAACACAATTATCAATAACTAAGGCTGTTGTCACCAGAAAGTGAACCAGAAAGGGAACCAGCTTCACTTGATCTCAAAGCTGTTCTAAGTGAAGTAAAAGGTGACATTGTACAAAACAATCAAATCACCCTGAAAAAGCTTGGAAACAAATTAGGTGTAAATCATTTAAGATCACAAAATACTGTCACAAATGTAAAATAATTTTTAAATGTTATTAAAGGGTTAGTTCACCCAAAAATGAAAATTGGATTGTGTTTTACTCACCCTCGAAGCATCCTAGGTGTATATGACTTTCTTCTTTCAGACGAATCCAGTCGGAGTTATATAAAAAATTGTCAATAAAGTCTGCATAAAATCTATCATTGCAGTCAGCGGGTGTTGCAGTTGAGCAGTCCACAAGTCGTCAAATAAAGCGCGCGCATTCATAATAAAAC
>NW_015647958.1:884490-905375 GCF_001515625.1 Sinocyclocheilus rhinocerous
CGGGGGGTGAATAAAGGCCTTCTGTAGTGAATCCATGCGTTTTTGTAAGAAAAATATCCATATTTCAAACGTAATAAACACTTTTATATCACATTCCGCCAACTGTCATACGGGGAAGCCGTTCCGGCGGATGTCGTAGCACGTCGGCGTTGCTTGATTAGTGACGAATGCGGAGAGACAACAAAACAAAACGCCGGTCACGAATTAGAAGTACAAACCGAAGATTTGCAAAGAAAAATGTCGGAGGATTTCGATATAAGCCAAGAGGAGACTGGTTTTCCTTTGCTAAAGTAAGGAAACTTTGCTTCCTTTGCTCCTATAAACAAACTCGCGAGACTAGCATATCTCAGAGGCGCGCGCGCTGCACATACGTCATACGCCTTCCGGCAGAACGCCTTCCGCATATGACAGATAACGGAAGTGAGAGAAAAGTGTTTATTACGTTTGAAATATGGATATTTTTCTTACAAAAACGCATGGATTCGCTACAGAAGGCCTTTATTCAGCCCCCGGAGCCGTGTGAGGCACGTTTTATTATGAATGCGCGCGCTTTATTTGACGACTTGTGGACTGTTCAACTGCAACACCCGCTGACTGCAATGATAGAGCTTGGAATAGCCAGGACAATTTTTAATATAACTCCGACTGGATTCGTCTGAAAGAAGAAAGTCATATACACCTAGGATGCTTCGAGGGTGAGTAAAACACAAGCCAATTTTCATTTTTGGGTGAACTATGTGGCTCAGTTACAAGTGGATTAAAAATAACACATTAGACAAAATGTACTTGAATTAAAGGGAAACTCACCAAAGCCCAATCTGTTGTCATTGTTCCCAAAGTCGAGAGAATATATGACAACATGGTAGTTGTTCCACACGTACAGCAAATTGTCTCGAGGATTGTAGTCCACAGCTGCGATATATTGGTAGGAATTTGGGAATGGAAAGCTGAGGTGTGTTTCACGACTCTTCTCTGTGTTGTACATGTAGTCAATTTTATTCCCCAATGCTTCATTATCGTCATCTTCGTAAACGCTCTTCACTACGTACAGGATTCCGCAGATCATAAAGGCATTGGAGGCCGATCGCTTATCGTATGACGTATCCCATGATCCCTCTACTCGTAGTGTGTATGGGTTGAGCTGACTGACCACAATTCGTCCATTGTTCTGTTCGGTGGCATAAATTACCCACAGTCCATTTTCATCCACTGCCAGATCGATGTCAGATTTCCCACCCCAGCGATACGGCGAGGTGTCGTGGTAGTTAGCGTTAGCAATAATCGCCTCACCACTCTTGATACGAGTTCGCAGGTCGAATTTAACAATGTTGCGTGTACGCTCCTTGTTGAAGAAAAGTGCACCATCGTACACCACAAACCCGGTGCCGTCCACACGATGGGGTAGTTTGTATGTAGTGGTGGGTCGACCTGCAATAAAGTCCTCCTTAGATGAGTACTCAGTCAGTGTATCTGTGCGGTATGGAGTCCAGGGCATATAGTAGATCTTGTTGGATGACTGTAGGGGGTCTTTACACCATGATCCAGACTGGTGATCTGACTCAAAGAGGTGTTCACTCTGGTACACACCTCTCAATACACCTGGACAGAGAAAGACTGAAAGAGGAAGAGAGAGTGAATTGCAGTGATTTTTTAAATATAATTCAATACATTTTTTCTCTTATCTATTAGTCATATACAGTTATAAAAATAGTTATTAGTTAAAAAAATACATATATTGCAGTTCACACATACAATGGCCTTTTGTACTCTCTATTATGAGGAGCATGTTTTAATTTCTGAATTAAAATCCATTTTGAGGCCACAAAGCCAAAAATGTCAGGATAATACAATTGCCCTGATGTAATGAAGAAAAGTCTATTTAAAAGAAAGAAAAAACTAGAAAGAAGTCCTTATTAAGTACTTTGAAGTAATCTTGTATGATGTCGTTGAAAAAATGTTCACAAAATCAAAGTCATGCGGTGCAACCAAAAAAAAAATCATGTCGTGCAACCAACAAGCAGAAATATGCAAAAAAAGGCCCATGCAGACTCATGACTGTCAAAGCCAATATGTTTCTTAATTTTACCTTTTTATAACAAGGCAAGATTAGATCAGACTGTAAAATGTCATGTGGTGTGACTTTCCAGTCATATGTATGAATGAATAATTCATGATATTTGTAAACATTTGTACTTTTTAGATTGGAATATATTAAATTTTTTCGGAAAATACTGAATATTCCGAAGCTATACGCTTTTTTTTACTTGATAGTTATATCACATGACACAAAACTACATAAAACCAACATGAATAGAAAGAGCATTTCTAAGGACTTGGCATGTGCATTTTTTGAACTAGATTTTTAAAACGATTTCTTCTTTTCTCTATTGTAAACACTCTTGTATGTCATTGATCCATATTGCACACTAACAACTGCAATGGTCTGCAACCAAAGTTATCAGAAAGCTACATGCTTTGAGCCTGAGAGAGAGAGAGACATCTATTAAATCATATCTGATGACTAGTAACCCGATTTATAGTTCATGACTCCTGCAGAATCCCTTAGGAGGTTCTGAAAATCTGCCTCACCAACTTCTCTAATCCTGAGGAAAATTCACACGGTGCGAACATATATGTGGGGGGTGGTTAAGAATCATCACCCTATTATTCCTGGTACATTAAATGTGAAGACGAAAATAATCATCTGTTAAGCTTTATGTAAATCAACTTTAATTTGTCCTCCAGAATTACAGCTTGTAATACTAACATTCTATTGCATGAACTTACCCACAATATATTGCTGGCAAAAACAGTAACAGTATTTTCTAACCCTGGGAAAATTTCTGGGAGTAATTCAAATTACAATTTGAAGCACTGTGAAAAATCAATGACCAATAAACACAGTTGAGACTGGCTTAAAGTCAGGGTTAGCCACCATCCGTACAGCAGGCCTGTCATGCATATCTTACAAATGTACAGTCTTGTGATTAAACCCTCTCTGTGTGTGTGTGTGTGTGTGTGTGTGTGTTTTCGTTCTCTTTGATTTATAATGATACTCCTGCAAACCATGCAGATATACTTACATGGTCACACACAAACAGAGAAGTGAGCGCACAAACAGTCACACGGAATGCCTGCCACAGTATCGGCCCTTTCCCACCATTCCGTTCCCAGAATGAGGGACATCCTCATGGGAAGTGTGTCTGGTATTTTAACAGTTACTGGATGTTTCCTTTTATTGTTTTAGATGCATTAATTTTCCACAATATGCCTTCATCCCGGAACTTTTCTTGGCCTTTGATAAACTCAAGTATATTTGTGTTTATTCATTTTTTTATTTTTCATTACTTTTTTACTTTCAAATGTTTTGGTAGCCTATACATCCTTTTATTTTTGCCATTCTGATTTCTAAATTCATATTCAAGCATTCAATTCATGTTCATCTGTACGGTGCATTTTACAATGCATTTCTTTTCAAAGCAGCTTTACAGAAAAAAATATGTTTCAAAAATTACAAACAAGAAGCCTGTGGTGACTGTGTTTTGGTATTGGAGAAAACCTTGAGAGGCTCCTAACTGAATACACAGTAAAATTGACTGCTATTTTTCTGTTATAGTCAATTTAAAATTTGCTTTTTAATATGCATTGTCATTCTATTCCAAATCAAGGCAAACTGACACAAAAAGCTCCAATTTCAAAATGCCAGTTCACAATTTGAGTGTTCTCGCCATTTGATAAATTTGATAACTGTTCATGCGTCATCTCTAGCTATGCAGAAAATTAAGTTATTATGTTAAGGTCTGACGGTCTAGATTCCCCCCAGGCCATTCAAGAGACAAAACATTGCAAGACATCAGTTTCACACTGCCGCTTCTTGTGGTCAGCACAATCGGCAGCTTAAGTTTTAAACAGTGGCAACACCTCCCTGTTCATCTGATACATGGTAAACCACCAGATACACTGAGACAGATCAAGAGAGAGGAGACAGTGAGAAATAGAGGTCTAAATCAGGGAGTATAGCCTTGGTCTGAGATCAAGTTTCTCCTCCGCATTCCTAATATAAACCATTATGAGCTACTGATCGCCAATCTGTCATTAGTATCAAATAACACCATAACAGCCTGACAGTGAATTACACACTTAAATTACATTAAAGTAATGGAAGTAATGGACCTACCTCTCTGTTCCACTTCTGCATTCACAAAAGGGTGGAAGAAGAGAGAAAGAGAGAGAAAGAAACAACAGATTAATGATGCAATATTAAATACTTCACAGTAATTCAATTCCATATGCATGTAATGCACGTCGTGTCTTAACCCAATCTTGTGAAAGTAGTAAAATGTGCTTCATTTGTATTCTAGAAATTCCATTAACAAAGTGATCATAATTTTTGAAAACAAATATAGTGTGTCCATGTGATATTAGACTATTAACCAGAAAAATTAATGAATAAAAACAAACTTGAGACAGAATACAAAAAAGAGAAAGAAATAGGGTTTGTTTCACAAAAATTGTTCATGTTCCTTGAGTATTGTGATACAGACGAGCCTTCTTGACTAATGGATAAAAGACACAGATTTAATGTGTACCATTATTTATTCACTTATTTCGTATAAGATATATGGTTAACTCCAATTTGGTTTTACACCTATTTTAAAGCTGAACTTTTTCATTTTTATATTAAAAATTGTAGCCTGACACAACGTCATTGTGAGTTAGGGGCAAAAATAAGTTTGAAAACAACTAGTATTTTTGCAATTACATTTGTGACGGTAGTAATGTGAAAATTACACAGTTCAAATGATCTGTTTCTCACTTTAATTTACCTCAGTTTTAATATCATATTAGTTTTAATTTTGTATGTTTCTACCTATGCAAAAATGTCTATTTACATACACTTTTATACTTATTTTAAATATTATGCAACCAGCAGTGGAAGACTAATATAATTTCATTGTATTCATGCAATTACAATAAGAGCTTGACTTGCCTTGAAAAAAATTACAATTTAGAAAGTTGCTACCATTTATGTTCCTTTGTATGTGTGTGTGTGTGTGTGTGTGTACTTCTCTATGAAATATGCATGAGGATGATCTGTTAATGCATCACTCAATAAATAAGCCACCACACAAGAGAGACTGTGTGAGTGTGTGAATGAGGTTCCAGGAGATCTGATTTAGAAGCAATTATGTCTCCCACACACACACCTAGTCGAGTTTCAGTCACATTGCAAAAGGATCAATAACAGATAGTCATTGGATGTCAGTTATAATGTATAAAGAAGTGATGCGTCTAGACCCACTGGGAGGTTACGACTTCCTCTACTAGTACCCTATCCATCACAACTGACAGGCCGATGTGGGTGATGCTACATATTTCTACTCTATGTTTAAAACAGTTTGAAACAGATTATCAAAAAAATAAATAAAAAAAATGTAGGTCAGGGACATGGTTCTTTCCATCGTTTGTTGATTAGATGGTGGCAGATCTGAATGCATCAAAAAAGGAAAAATGAAATGCATGCACAGATAAATTGTGCACAAAAATATCAATAATATGCATTTAGAAAAATAGATTTCCATTTCATGCATCAAACAGAACTGCAAAAATACTGATTGTTTCCAAACAGGTTTCCAAAACACTCCCAGTCATTGGTCAGTCAAACAGATAGCCCCTCCCCAAATTCACGCTATTGGCTGAGCCAGTGTTGCTATGCTGGGCTGGCAAAGAATTTTAAACAGATAAGATAGTGCCAAAAACATTTCACATACTTCTGCTCTATATCTGCCATTATGAGTAGTGCAAAAACAGCAACATGTAGTGCAATACAAACATTTTATGTATGTTTATGTATTTCTACATGGCTTTTCAGTGGTCACAGCTTTCCACTGCAACACGCTAAATCTTTTGTAACAATTTTTCTCACCCTGATATCATTCCAAACATGAATTACTTTCTTTCTTCTGTGTAACACAAAAGAAAATATTTTTGAAAATGTCTGTTTTTTTTTTTCCTTTTTGTCCATACAATGAAAATCAGTGGGGTTGTTTTGGACCCTACTGACTTAGATTGTATAGACAAACACAGTTGAAACATTTTTTAAAACTATCTTCTTTTGCATTCCACAGAAGAAAAAAGCTGGGATTGGAAGGAGCATATGATGAGAGAATTTTCATTTTTGTGGTGAACTATCCTTTCAACGTAAATAAATAGATGCAAGATTCCTAGACTGTAGTTTAAAAACTACTTTATTCCCTCCATAAAGACAGTAGTTAATCACACAGATCTAAGGAGCAGGTACTGAATATCTACAGTATACGAAGTAAAGTTTTTTAGAGTGTAGGTAAGTCGTCCCATATTGAGGCCAAAGCAGAAAGGTTGACTGGAGTGCTGCCAACTCCTCCATCACAGGGGAGAAGAGAAAGCCAGAAAAACCTCAAGAAAACATGTTCCCATGGGTTTCTAAGACTGAACTAATTAAATTACCTGCCTGTGTGTGTGCATGTGAGACTGTTTGTGTGCATGTCCGTACGTATGATGGACCTCCCCACTAATTAGTGGGCCTGTGGAAAAAATGTTTTAGACATTTTTTGACCAGATGGTCACAAACACACATGTATGCACTTATGAGCACTCACACACACTTCATGACCAATATGCGCAGGACGATTTATGGTCAAAAGGTCAAAAAGAACCGTGTGTGCATCCTGCCTGTCTGTCCTTTGTGTCATTTAGCTCTGTGCAAGAAATTCCACCATGTCTCTGCTATTCCACCCATTTGTGAATCAGTATGAGTGTGTATGTGAATGTGTAGGAGAGACAAAGTGTGTAAGTGTATTCAGGCTTTTCCTGCTGCCAGTGCCGCAGTCATACGATACTGATTTATCATCACCGTTGCCATGGCCACCCCAGATTGGAACACCAACCCCACAGAAACCGTGAGAACTTGAAACCACATCGCTCAACCCTCGGATGATTGACAGGCTCTTTTCCCGTGAGTCATGGCAAGGGACGAGGTCGGACAACAGCGGATAAATGCAACAGAAGTACATTCATATGCATTTTTCTGTCAGGTACAAGTTCATATTTGGTGACAGATCTGATTGAGGTGCCAGGTAGCAATCACTGCAATGCTAAGCTGTTAAGAAAAGTACAAAAGTTCCTAATCAATTTGATATGAAAATTTGACAGTGACTCAGTGAATAAAAACCTGAACTAATGGAGTCATTATTATGGTCTTGAGGCTCTTTGTCTGAGTAGATGTGAGTGCACTTGTTTTTCTGTATTTGTGAGGGTCAAATTTCAGAAAATGCCCCTGCCTTGAATGTTTAAGCTCTATCGATATTATTTGTGGTGTAATGTTTATTATTAAAGTCTATTACCACAGTTTCTTTAAAAAAAGCACAGAAAGAACACCAAAAACTGCAGGTACAATAATGGCGCTTTTCCACTGCATGGTACGGCACGGTACGGCTCGGGACGGTTCATGAACTGCAGTGGAAACGCAAACCGAGTCAAACCGAGCCGAGCCGTGCCGTGCCGTACTGAGCCGTACCGAGCCGAGTCGTACCACGCAGTGGAAAAGCGCCATTAGGCACTTACAAAGTACTGAGGGCCAGGCAAAAAAGAAAAAAGACTGAAGTACAGCCACACATTATATCTGTTGGCATGGGACTCGTGCACTGGCCATCTGGCTAAAGTTATATCCAATATTTCAACCAATTTGTCATGATGGCTTAACCTCAGTAAAGCCAGTAAACCTGGCAAATATCATACCATACGTGCAATAATACCAGAAAGGGACATGACGTAACTTTCTGTAAAACAATGTTTACAGAAATCACAATGGAGTTACATCAGTAAGGCATAACTTTCATCTACCAAGAAAAGTATTTCTTCCTCACAAAGAACAATTCAAATAATTAACAGGCTTTTACTGAATAATTAATGTAAAAAATGGAATCTTCTGTCTTTCTATAACCGCAATTTATGCTATTTAAAAGAAAAACAAGTGACAAAGCTAAATCATTTTCTGTGGTAATCAACATTATGCTACAAATGTTGTCGACAGAGCTTAACTTTAACCTGGAAAATTTGTTTGAAACATCTTGAGGCTGCTGGTATTCTATATGTACATACATACGTATATATTTACTACATTAGTGAAAAGTTTCATAAGTAGTAATGTCTTAATTTAAAAAGAAATGCTGAAAGGGTAACATTGTACAAATTATAACTTGATTTTGCTTTTTTTTTTAAACAAAACAAAAAAAATCTGGGTTATAGCAAAGAACTTGCAGTACAATGGAAGTGAATGTGATCCATTTGTAAATGTTGAAATACTGACTGTTTTAAATGTATAGCCACAGGGCATAAACAATGTTTTATCCCATTTTAAAACTTTATTTTTTTTTTACTTTCTTTAAAAACCTAACAGCCATAAAAATGAAAAAAAAAATTTTGCAGGTCAAAGAATACACATAAAAAGAATTGAGGCAGGTGCTTTCATTAAATTATAAGCTTTACATTTCTGCTTGTAAATCTTCAAACAAAAATGCATTTTACTTCCACTATAGCCTTGAGGGCAAATCATTTCTGTGGTAACACTATGGCAACACTATGCCACAAATGCTGTCGATTGTATTAACTTGTATTAAACCCAGAATATTCATTTAAGTCTGACGCATTCATGGATCTTTTCGAAGTAATAGCACACCTCTTCTCAACAAGCCACACAATTTTACATATAATTCATGTCTATAGCCTGTAGCACAAAATAATGAATTATACACCAAAGTTTAATACTTAAAAGTTAGAAGTTTGTTCAAATCCCTAAGTATGAGCAATAGCAATAGCAATACTGAACAAAGCTTAATTTAAATCTGTATGTGTGTGAGAACTTACTGTATGGCACACACTCGTACTGAACCTCAAGGTATTTGTACGTTCCAGGACACGGGTCAGGAAAAACATCAGGGCCAGCGACGACTGCACACTGAGTTCGGTTGTTACACCTGAGAGAGAAAGAGAGAACGATACACGCAGACAGATAAAGCAAGGCTATTAGCGCAGTTCAATCAATATCAGTCTGACATTAGGCATATGAACCGTATGTACTCGTTCAATATGTACGATAAAAATTAATGAGCCCTAAAATACCATTTTCATCAAGTGAAAGAAAAAAGATACTTTTACTCAACAATCTCAATGAAGCTGAAAGACTCAAAATGTGGGCTCCCCAAAGAGCAGGAACACATGCTGTTGTTCAAATGTAATTCTTATGTAGGTCGTATGTACATGTAAGGCTGAAAATACAGAGCAGAGCAGATTCTGGCACAAAAAAAAAATACTGAGGAAAAGACAGTTTTGACAAATCCTGCTTGGCAGGAACACATGCACACACACACACGGATGACCACCACATGACATCTCTGTCATATTTCATGATTATTACACTCTATAGAAATACAAGCACACACACAAAACACAACTGACACATGCACAAACACACACAAGAATCTTAAAGCACAGTTATATCTCCCTCAACGGGTAACCATGGAAACCTTCCAGTCCAAACCCATGGGGCACACTCAGACACACAAACACATACTTCAGCTTTTTAAGTTTCCAAACTTAGCTTCACAAAATCATTATAAGACAATCGACAGTCTGACGGACTCAGGTGTGTGCGCGCGAGTGCGTGTGTGTGTGTGTGTTTTGCCTCTTACTTTTCAAGCTGTCAGACAGTGGAATATTGTACAGGATTGGTCTCTTGCCATTTGTGTATAGATGCAGGTATGTTAAGTGTGTGTTACAGTTTGGGTATGTGTGTGTGTGTGGGCCCTAATTGCTGTGCTGAGTGAGTGTGACAGTCATACTCCCAGAGTGCTGTGGGGCATCTCTGGTTTCCGGGGCGACAGCTCTTGTGTGGCAGTGTGCAACACTCAGATATGACCTAATTTAGGAGGAGAGGAGAGGAGAGAAGAGAAGAGGAGATTATTTTGTCTTTTGCTTTAAAGGTAATGATTTGCATGCACAAAACACCCATTAGCCTACTCAATGCCCCCACCTAGGAAATGTTGTCTCGGGTTTTGTGTGTTTAAGATTTGAGTTCACAGTTGTTTGGGTGTATGCGAACGGTCCGATCAGACAGGCTGAAGTGAGGAGATGACTGAATGAACTGGGGCAGCGTGTGTCACATGAATATATCAGCATCATCCAGATGTACAGAGACACTGGCCTTGAAGAACATCACCTGATTGAGATATCAGAGGGTTTCCTATGTGTGTGAATAACTGTTTCCTATTTCGCTCACAAACACACACAGGATATCACGATTTGTAATCATTTGATGACAAAAATTTTTCAAAACAAGGCATTTTTTATAGTTATGAGCATCATTGAAGCTCAACAATAGAGTGTCACGCTAGCAATGCCAAGATGATGGGTTCGATTGTCGACACTGACGGTAATAAATATAAATTCAAAAACATCTGCTTTAAGAAAGAATTCAACATTGTCCCGCTTTGATGAAATCATTCAATACAGATGTAAAATGTCAACAACAAAAATATAAAATGGTTTGACAAGTGCAGTTTTCTTTCTAGCGTTTACATACTTTGAAACAGTAAGTTGGGAACATACTGAAGAGTTTGTCTCGTTTGAAAACAGCCAGTAGCTTTTAGTTTACGTCACAGCTTGGCAAAACCACAAATCCCCTTTCCTCACAATCAATAGAAGGTTAGGAAGGAAAATCTCTAATCAATAAATAAATAAGCATGAGCAGCACACCAACGAATTTGAATGAACTTGTATTGAATTTGCTACAGTACACGATATTGCTTGTTTTATCATATTTTTTAAAAATGACAATTTTGTAAATGTACAGTACCACAGTACATGCGGTTACACTTTATTTTAAAGTGTTCTTGTTACAGTGTAATTATACATTTAAGTACTGAGTAATATTAATTAACTACATGTACTTACTAAAAAGGGTTAGGATTAGGTTTTGGCTTAAGGTTACTTGCATGTAATTATGCATAATTTATTGTTATTATAATAGTAAGTATACGCAACATGTGTAACAAGAACACATGCATATAAGATATAGATGTAAGTTCCAAGAAGAGAAAAGCAATATATAGTATAATTGTTTTTTATTATTATTAAAGTGTAAATGACACAACTCTAATTTTGATTGAATTGGTCATTAAGGGCGAATACTGCAGTCATATTGTATTTTACTCTAAAATCAAAAGAAAACAATAAGAAATTAAATATTATATAAAACAGATATTTTACTGGTATATGCAACATATTTATTTATTTATTTGATGACATTATTGGCATGACAAATAAGCATATTCACCACCAACTTCTCTCACTGTAATGTGAACAAAAAAATAATTATTACTGTAATACAGTGATCAAAACCTCCTTAATGGACAGAATGATGTTTTGATTAAAATCAGCATAATTTAAATTAAATACAAATTCTGTACAAATACAATTAAACTAGGTTTTTTTATTACAATAATAAGCATGATCTTTTGCACACTACAGAATTGGCAATGAATATGATATTAGATGAAATGTTCATTTTTAATAAAACCAACACCATTTCCACATGCAATGTAACATGATCAATAATTTGAGGAAATCAAACACCCTGACCAATCACAGGCTCTCTCGCCGTTTTCATGTCTGGAACAACTGTTTAGCATGCAGCGTGTGAAATCAGTTCTATTCTCTCTCCCCTGAATTGCATCAGACCTGCTAGTTGAAATCTCTTTGTGTAATATATTATGCCTGCCAATAGATCTTGGATAAGGGGCTCCCAAACAATCACCTTCCAATTACCTCCCCTCATTGATTAGAGCATTAGCCCGCCGTGGCACACACATACACACACACACACTCTGTGAATACATTAGCCCAAACTGAGTGAGATGTAAAGGTCAGACAAAATGAGAGAGAGCGAGTGACAGAGAGAAAGGGAGAGCGGGAGATGAGGTGGAGAATGATAAATGATGTGTGATTCCAGCCACAGCTTCTATAAAAAGCAGCAGAGCAGGACCGAGAGAGAAAAAAGGCAAAATCTTTCTCTTGTCTTCCGTTTCATGGGAATTATACACTGTTACATTCTGAGCGTGCCTTGCACATTAGCAGTTCAGAGTTACAGAAACTGAAAAATCTATCTCTTGTGTGTTGATAAAAGCGGGCTGCCGGCATCTAAACATCTAAATCGAGTCTCACAAGAGAATGTGAGCATGTGTTACAGGTATATTTGCGTGTGTGTATGAAAGAGAACTCATAAATGGCAATTTCCTCCACATTGACTCTGGGCATGGTCTATGGCCTTGCTAATTGGATCTTACAGTCTGGTCTACCCTGAGGCAGTGTGTATGTGTGTGTGGCAGCTGGCAGGTGGTATAACAGGCAACCTCAGGGCAGGATATGGTGCTCTCTCCCTTACACATTTCCACTGATTACACACACACTGGGAGTCATTCTGAATGAACAAAAAACTGTATAATCAAATCTGTCCGGCTCAAAATTAAAAACATACAGTAGAAGCCGCCACTTTTATGAATCTTTTATGAGGGCAAGGCATGCCGTTACGCAGCATGACACATCCGTTCATAGTTTGTGATTATTCTCATGCGTAGCCCATTCCCTACATCCCCACATCTTTCTTCTTGTGCCATGGGCTGCCAGGTTGTCGTCCCCAGTCAAAGTCAAGGTCGGACAGATAGCAGGCTGTGCTCTCGACATTAGCCGGAACTGAAATGATAATGTTTCTTGTGATGACGCAGATGCTAATGGGGGTTTTGTTCTGCGTGGGTTCTGTTTTTCTCTGTAGCTCGGCTTCGTCTGTGCAGTTTGGAGGCAAAGAATTCATTTGTCCTGCCAGACAACATTGAAAAATGCAAACAGGGTGGCTAATATGTTTGAAGGCTGATGTTTGGGGCATTATGTAATGTGGACAATCTCAAATGAGTACATCTGATTAATTCCGTGTGCTGTGTAAAAAAAAGCGCTGCACAAACATACGCTTGCATTGTTCTGCATGGCGAACACCTGCTTTTGAAGCACAATGTCTTTTTCCTGTTTTTTTATTACGCTCTTATGTGCTAATTATGCCTACAAATCAAAGTGTTGACAGTTTCGCTCTCCACAATGAGCTCAGCTGAAACCTAACACACAGCCCACGTACACACTGCAAAGTTTTGGGAGTGACAACCACATTTAAATGCGGGAATAAATACCCTAAATTATTATTCCATGTGTGTATGGAATGCAGGATTCACTCCAAGTTGCAACAGTTGACACAGTGATAACTCAACAGCAGCATTACTGCATTACCAACTAGCTGCTCAGTTTGGGTCTGTACATACTACTCAGATTTGATAAAACTGCCATTGTCATTGCCTGGATGTTTTAGCAGTGAATTTAGTTGTAGAATGTGGTGTGTCATTCACAGTCATTTTGGAAAGGTTAATTGTAAAGTAAAAATTTTAAGCATTCTGTCAGGGACATCTTTAAGTGCTACTATATAAAATGCTAAATGAAAATAATACTTCATTTTAAATAAAGTAATACATCAATTTTAATATACATATATTTTTTTTAATTTTAAGAATTTTTTATGTGCAGTATTATTTTAGTATTATTTATATACTATTTTCTAATATTAGTATTTTTTTATATTTTGAATAAACTTTTATTTTCATATTTTCAGCTTTCATTTTAATTTTAGTTAAGGATTTAGTAATTTTGTTATGTGCTTTTGTCATTTTTATTAGTTTTTTATATTTCTATTTAATTTATTTTTAAGTTTTAGTTTTTCATAATTTAGCATTTTCATTTTTAACATTTCTTTTTTTATTTCAGTTAATTGCAAATACAACATTTCTAATTTTTCATTTAGGTTTTTTAAGTTTAAGTTGTTTTTTTTCTAATTTCTAACATTAAAACATTTTAATAGTTTTACTTTTACTTAACAATAACACGGCCTATGGCCTCCTATCATTAGTATTCAGTAGCCAACAACATGATTCTTTTCTATAAATAGAACAAATTACATAAATTCCTTCTGCTTGAGAAATCTTATCGAGCTTGAATAAACTAATTATGTAAGAATGTTGAGAGCAGGCACTGTCTCCTTTTAAAACTTAAATGATATAATTTCCTCTTCATTGTGCCATTTAATATTAAATAATATAAAACAATATGATTTACCTCCCTATTATTTAAAAATAAACAAGAAGTATGACGAAAGGCATCAAAATTCATGGACACATTTAAATTCAATGAAATTAAAGCCTGTTATAATTTAAATGAATGTGTTGATATAAATGTGACTGATCCAGTATGAATGGGCAAACCAATACACAGTTTATCGCAGCAAAGTTTTTATGTGTTAATCTGTAATTAATTTTTTTTAGAAAAGTAACATTTTAATACAATTAACTGAGAATTTATTTTCCATGACTGTCTACACGCAAATAAAAATGTACATCATTTTTAAAAATATTTAAACGTTCATCACATTAAAATATTTTTATTACAGTAGGTTTATAATTTCACCAGATGTTGCGGACACAAATGGTCCTCCTTGATGGAATGACTCATTTAGCTGCAGTGTGTACGTAGCCATGCACTGACACACACACACACACACACACACACACACACAAAGACGCACACATTCATACAACCTGTGAGACAACAATAAAGCACAAAGCATGTGAATGTTTCTCTCTACCTGAGGCCCATAATCTTGTAGGCATCAGGCAGATAGCAGCGAGTGTTCTCCATTTGAGCGGGGTCCGAGTCACAGATCTTGTCATCTGTGCGCCCATAATTGGCGCTCTCGATCATAATGACATCGGTGCCCGGGCAGCGCAGCTCGATAGGATAACCCTCACATGACAGCTCTCGACGCACCACAGCCATCGGCACTGGAGCACGACTTAAAACTGCGAAAAAAGAGAGAGAAAAAGATTACGTTGAACAAACTATGAAACCAATTTAAACACAAACAGAGCATTCTTCATCTTTCATTCACGCACTCTCTCTCTCTCAAACATAAAATAATCCAGTTTTTGAGTGTGTTAGAGAGAGACGGCATGTAGCAAAAATAATAGTTATTGGGAGCAAAACTATTCTTCATTATACAATAGAAAGATCTCATATCTGCACCCAAAAGTCACATCTATCTAGTTATCATGTCCTCAGTAATAACCTTTCTTTAAATTACACACACACGCACAGACACTTAAATCAAAAATTACATTCTTTACCGCCACCCCTTTCCTGTTACCGTAGCAACACACTCCTTTCCCCGCATGACGTATAGCCATAGACAAACACCGACACAATAAACTGCATTCTAATGCGTACACAGACACAGACAGAGACAGATTCAGACACCCTTACACACACTCGCTCTTATGAAATTAATCTCAGGGATGTGAATGACACTTGACTGTGTGCATGAGTTAATTTCATATTCTGCTGCTTCCTCCGATTAGCACACACACTGACAGACGCCACATCATCATCCAATCAGGATCCAGGATTTAACCGTCGCCATCGCAATCGTTTCCATTGAGATTTAACAATGCACACACACACACACACACACATAAGAGCCATTCTGATTCTGAAAGAAAGCAAAGGCCAGCAGAAATGACTGTGCTTGAGTGTGTGGGCAGGGCTGATGTATAGAACTGAAATGGCTTACGGGTATAATGTAGGTTATTGGTTTAAGTAGAATCGAGTGCAGGCAGGAAGGCTCCTGTCGAGGTGGAACTGTGTTTTAGCGCCCTTGAGACTGGTGGAAGGTGAGTGCCAGAGAAAAGAAGCAATCGATGACAGTGAGAAAAAAGGAGAGAGGCTGAATGAATGTGTGCATTACAGAGATACAGAGAACGTCGATGAGGGAGCGCTTGTGTTGAACGTTGCCTTGATGTTTTTAAAACGTTCCCCCAACGGCCAATTCCCCAGTGTCCTCTGAGCTCAAACCGTTACGCTTAAGGTCCCCTTGAGGGACCGAATCGCACACACGGGGTCACGCTCGCATGTGGCGCACACACATAGAGAGTCTAGACGTCTGCATCTATGATTATTGATCTGTCAGATCCTCTTACATCTGCACTCTATCTGACGCACTTTTAACAGGTTCACACACCATTTTTATAGTTATGGATTGGCCCATAAAATGGCTCGTTCACTGGAAAATAATCCAGCTATATTTCATATTTCACTATGGTGTTTGGCAAAATGCAGCTATCTATTAAAAGGCTTTGGAGTTGTTTTTGTTTGTGTGTTTCAAATTTCTCTCCCCCATATGTGCTTGAGCGCCTTTCTGCGTATGTGTGAATGTTTTGATCATAACAGATGTGCAGTGGTTGTGAAATTCTGTGATTGCTCATGAATCATTTATTGCTGCGAGAAGAGATGTCTCAATTAATAGCTTCCAAAAGTTTTAACAAGACGCAAAAACTTTGTGGAATTTTCACTGAAGATTTGAGAGCTGCGCGGTTTGCTCTCATTTGGCTCGTCTTCATCTGACAGTCTGCACTTCAAGGTTGGGGGCCAACTAATCAAATAAAAGCAGTAAGACATCTCATTTATCCATCTCGGCGAAAACAACACAACAAGGAAATAATTGGCTTTTGTCTGTGTGTGTGTGTGTGCGCGTATTACCGAGCGTGACGGGTGTGAAGAGGGCGAAGAAGAAAAGTAGGCGTGTGGACCACATGACCGCCGATGACCCTGATGACCTCTGCACAGACTCGCTGAAGATGCGTCTCACATTAGCCATGGAGCTCCTCTCTGACGCGCACACCTAAAGTAACAAGGACACACACAGAGCAAGCAAAGAGAATGTTAATGTTACAGCTAAAGGTCACTTTTGTTGTACACAGTGTTACAATTCAAAAATAACAGGAGCTCAAAATCGGCCCTGTTTATGCTCTTATTAAATGTTGCAAGATGCATCCTTACACATTATTCAAAAAAGGAATTTATTTTCCAAATGTTTTATCAGACAGTAAGTACTTTCTTCTTTCCAAACCAACCGAGTACATTCAGCACAGGATGTGTTCTTGTGCTCAAAGGCAGCTAGACAGAATGCAAAAGAAGAAAACAGAACGCAAAGATCTCGAGCAACATCAAGGATGACCATCTGTAGTATCTGTAGTATTTTGTAGACAACATCTGTAGTATTTTGTAATTGTTGATCTATGCACACATGCAACTAGAAGTCTTTCGGACCATGAGTGTCGCATATGAAGTTAAACTTTTAACTTCATATGCGACACTCATGGTCCGAAAGACTTGTAGTTGCATGTGTGCATAGACCAACAATTACAAAATACTACAGATAAACACAAAAACACGTCTTGTCTTTGTACCTCCAAATGAGGACCATGGATTGTAGGCCAGTGTTTATGTAATATATTCTGTGCGACAAATGTTAAATGAGATGTGAATGGTGTCATGTTGTTTTTAACTATGGAATTATGGAATATTTTTAAGGTTAGTTAAGCATAGTATTTTTCGTTAATAACAAATCAGCTCAAAAAGCAGAGAAACTGATAGAGCTGAACCCAGATGTAATGATCTGTCATATCTCTTGACAATCTAGCCGGTCTCTGAATCATGTCTGTGTAATGAAGTCGATTACACTGAAAAACAAATCCATAATATTTAATAGAGATTATTGATTGTTGTTTGTGTTTGACCATGCAACCAGTTAATCATCCGACAAAAAAAAAACAAAAAAAACAATGAGCGTGTGGGTGTTTCTTTAACTTCAGGCACTTTTATGCTCCTACAGAGTTTAACTTTTACATTTTTTGTTTATATGAAAGTCACATTAAAGGTGTCTTGAAATTTCATAATTTGTTTCAGCTTTTATTTAAATGCTTCACATCTGTACCATTTTTTTTATTCTTGTTCTAGACTTGCAATTTTAAACTATGAAATCCATTACTAAATATAAATCATAGAACTATAATGACCTAAACAGGGGGTGAAATAAAAAAATAACCATTTCAACAATTATTGTGTAAGTAAATATCACTTACAGAATATTTTTTATTGTGCATCATTTCCAATCAAGCAAGTAATTTAGCCAAATATTCAAAAAGTCTAAAAAATAGTATTGTGTGTATTCACAAATACTAGATGTGTTGAAAATTACATTGCAGTGAAAATATAGGTCACACTTTATTTTAAGGTCCAATTCTCGCTATTAACAAACCATTTAACTATGACTTTTGACTCAAACTCCTAATTTGCTGCTTATTAATAGTTAGTAAGGTTGTTGTTAAGTTTAGGTATTGGGTAAGATTAGGGATGTAGAATATGGTCATGCAGAATATGTGCTTTTTAAGTACTAATAAACAGCCAATATATTAATAATAGGCATGCAAATAAGCAACTAGTTATCCCTATACTAAAGTATTACCAAAATACACACTGTTGGACATATTAAATAAAAAACTGAGTGTCAAAAGTGTATTTCTAAACATCCACATATTCGAATATGCCCATATCTGTGTAATGTGTAACAACAAAAACAGAGGAATGACAGCATAGAATGAAAATCCTGTGACAGTACTCTTGAGAAGACATATGTGGTGCTCTGCTAATGCCTCCTACAACAGCTTAATGCATCTGTCCTTTTTCCCTCTCCCACACACACACACACACACACACAGATAGTTATATATGGCCTGCCTCCACTGAACATCTTTACCTTATTAAAAATAAAGCACTACACAGCCACTGTCTCATTAAACTTACATAAACACTCAACAATGCCACTCAGTCATTAGAAACACACAGCCGCACACTCTGTCTTCCTTCTTATGCACAAAAACACACGTAGCTTAAACACTCTCTCTTTCTTTGTCTGGGTGATTGATGGCTGATTAAAGTGAACAGGAGGGTCTTGAGCAGATGTCCCACATTATAAACCGGGACATATGGAAATATGGCCACGGTACCAGTAAAGAGCATGTGTGTGCGTATGCGTGATCAAATAACCATGTAATCATTCTAGCAGTAAAGTCCTGGTCAAATGAGTGTGTGTCTTAGATCTAAGACTATCAACTATGCAGTAAGGAAACTTGTGTTTATGGTAAACAGTCAGTCTGCCAGTCAATCATGTGTACAATATATGGGTGTTTCTGCAACTACGGGCACTTTTGACTCTCCAAAATGTAAAAAAATCAACCCCTGTGAATTGTAATTTTTATTACATTTATATAACATTTTATTTTGTAAAATTTCATTTTGGTTTATCTCGTATCTCTGACAGTTCAGAAATTAAATGTTGCGTACCCTCTAAACCCTAAACATTGATTTTTAAAAAAGCATTTTCTGAAGCAATTATGCTTTTTTCCCCCTTTTTTCTACATGGTTTTGAACTTTAATGGAAGTCAGTGAGGTTCAGTGTTGTTTTGGGGGGAAAAAAACATTGCTGAAAATTTATCTTTTGAGTTCCACAAAATAAACCAGCATATATAAATGATGACATAAATTTCATTTCTGGGTGAACTGTTTCTTTTTTTATGTAATCAATTTTGATTTTACAGTGCATGTTCATGCTTCAGTTTCTCAATTATTTCATTGTTTAGCATGATCCATTTGACCATATGCTAATCCTAATCACTTAATGGCCCAATTAGCTATTTCAGCATAACCAATGTGTGGCCACTCTAGTATGTATAATACTGATAAACTGCAGTGGGCATCTGAGGATGACCGTCAGGGGTTCCGCTATTCACTCATTAGCTTTTCAGTGCCTTAAAGAACTCATGATGAGTGTGCAATCTGTAGTTGGCTGCAAGTAAATTTACCAATCAATGTGCAGAACATTCATGCCAAGAGTACCAGATGTAAATTATGAAACATAATCCAGCGTTGTTATTTTTTTTTTAGAGATGACAAACTTTAGCCACCATTTTTGAATTTTGGATTTTCATCTTTCGGAAGAATATACGGAGTGGCAGGTGATACACACTAGGGATGTGCAAAAATACAAAATTAAAAACGTAGTAGGTGGGCTGCCTATATATGACTAGCTGACTATAATTGATCTAAAGGACATTCTGTATAATTAGGCTAATTTCTCCAATATTAAGTTACACTAACCTTCAAAGTTTGGTGTCAATAAGGTGACAAAGACAAAATATTCAATCAAATAAATTCTATTCTTTTGAACATTCTATTCATCAAATAATCTTAAAAAACATACGATTTCTGTTTTCAGTATTAATAATATGTAGAAATGTTTCTTGAGCAATAACATCAGCATATTAGAATGCTTTCTGAAGGTTCATGTAACACTGAAGACTAGAGTAATGATGCTGAGAATTTGCGACAATTTACAATATTCATTTTTTTCTGTATTTATGATCAAATAAATGCAGCTTTCGTGAGCATAACAGATTTCTTCAGAAAACGTTTTAATGGTACAGTATATTTAATTGTGCATGTTCATTTCCACTATTTTTATATTTAAATTATTGTTACTGTTAGAATAACAGTCAACATCATGGCAAATCCAAAACGAATATCCATTTTTCGTAATTTATTTATACAAAATAGCATAGAAAATACTATGGAAGCCTGTTTCCGCCACTGAATAAAAAATAAAAAAGGTAATTGCGACTTTTTATCTCACAATTCTGACTTTTTTCTCATAATTGCGTGATATAAGCTCGCAATTGCGAGTTAAACAGTCATAATTGTGAGATATAAACTCACAATTCTGAGAAATAAAGTCAGAATTGCGTGATATAAACTCGCAATTGCGAGACATAAAGTCGCAATTCTGAGAAATAAAGTCATAATTGACAGAA
>NW_015647958.1:905996-918213 GCF_001515625.1 Sinocyclocheilus rhinocerous
CAATTGTGAGTTTATATCATGCAATTCTGAGAAAAAAAAGTCAGTATTGTGAGTTTATATCTCGCAATTCTGACTTTAAAACTCGCAATTGCAAGTTTATATCTCACAATTCTGTGAAAAAAAGTCAGAATTGTGAGATAAAAAGTCGCAATAACCTTTTATTTTATTCAGTGGCGGAAACGGGCTTCCATAAAGTACTGGCCATTTATCAGTTAATTATTGGCTTATATTGTAATAAACTTCAGCACACTGCTGATTACATGCTAATTAAAGCACTGCTTCTAAAAGTCTCAAAGCAAAAACAAACAAAAAAATCTCCATAAACTAGTTTGTCTAGTATGTTTTTGGATAATTAGACCATAATGAATCATCTCTAATACTATATCCAGTCAGGAAGAGCATAAGGTTTGACCAACTTTCCCTTATTTTGCACTCATACTTAGAAGTTAGTGTTAGGAACAACATTATCTATCCTATTTCATTATCTCACCATGACTGGGCAGATAAAGTAACTGAACACTGAATAGGTGGCGTTAGCATGTAAATGTGTGCAGGCCAAGCACTAATCTACACCTCCATGTGTTGTCAGGCATTTTTCCATCTTACTTTTTTAATAAAAGCATTTTTCTACAGAGCTAGAAAGTTCTGAGGTGTAAATGTTACAGTACATTTTCATAGTTTGAAAAACTCTTTTATATCAAAAGTTCATGGACATCATTTTCTCATGAACCGGGTTGTGTTTCTTTCAATTATATGCCACTTGGTGTGACGTGTTGTTATTTAAAACGATGCTGAATTTCAAGTGTGGCTGAAGCGTCTGAATACTTTTGGGGGCCGCTGTAGATGGATCCATATTTGATAGAGACTGACAAGTAAAGTCAGCCAATTTCCAAGTTCATTTCCTGCAGTCATGAACTTACTCTAAGAGTGCGGTAGACTGCGTTACCGTACGTGCTGATATGCGATCCCTCCCCCAACACACACGCTTGCTGTCACTCTTGTTCTCTCTCAGATAATCTATAATGCCATATGGCAGTTTTTGACTCGATTGTGCTGTGGGGTGCCGTACATACTTGGTAGAGTTTGGTTATAATTTATGGCACAGAAATGCTTGCATGCCTCAGTCTCAATCTGGCAATTTCTTTCTGGCATGGCATGACCTTACGAGCTCCCATCAACCCCTGCAGCTCTGTGTGTCCAGTAATGAGAGCAGCAACCTCTCTCTCTCTCTCTTTCTAAATGAGAGTCTGCCTGAACCCTCAAATCAGGGAGTCTCACAGTAATGACACACAATTAGAAAGACACGACCATGTATCCCCCCACCATCTCGCTATCCCCATTCCTCCCTGTGTCTCTTCCTATCTCGATCACTCTATCTCTCCCCATCTCTCCTATTTTTATACCTCACATTTCTCCTCATGCATTTTTGGTGGCATGCAGAGAAAGAAAAAAACAACTGACCTCTTTTTTATGTTTCCCTCTTCACAATAAGGGAACAAATATATAAAGTTTCCATGCAGCGTGGTTGATGGACATTTGGTAAAATACATACTGATTTCACCAGGAATTGCAAACCCATAAGACTTTTTTTTCATCTTCAGAATACAAAATATGATATTTCTAATATTATCTCATCATTTTTGTCCATCCACTGACATTCCACATAACCAAAATTTTTAAGCTTCAAAACGTTCATAAAGACATTGCAAACGTAATCCATATGAATTGAGTGGTTTTATTCCATATGTTATGAGTTCACACATAAACATGGATCCATGCACATACAAACAATAGAACATATATATAGTGAAAAGAAGCTCAACTGTACTTGCTTGACACTCGTAAACTAATCTAACTGGTTCTCACATGTCTTTGTTTCATGTTTCGAAAATTAAATGAAATTCTTATGCATTTGCAACAACATGATGAGGCGAGTAAATGATAACAGAATTTTCCTTTATTATCAGCAAGTATTATTTATTATTAGTAAGTAGCAAAATTAATTCCTACTGCACAATTTAATATTGTGATGCCTAAATTTACTTGTAGTATATATATATATATATATATATACACACACAATATATATAGGCCTATATATAGCACAAAATCATTATGAATCAAAAATTCCATTTCAAGTTTTTCTGCTCTTTAGTGTGTGTGTGTGTGTGTGTGAGAGAGAGAGGCAGGGATAGGGGAGGGGCCAGCTGAAATCTGATTGGCCCATTCAGTGGCTGAAACTACAGTATCCAGCTGAACGGTCCCAATCATGCAGGCCAATTTGAACTATCCTGCATGAACTACAAATCCTTAGTAGTGTACATTCTGTATGTTTAGACTGGCCCTTTAGTTTAAAGGAGCAACTAAGGTTTAAAAGACTTCTTACAACTAAACACCTTGCTGTTTTGAGTGTGTGACTGAGAATTCAGAGAAGGAATTCAAAGGAGTTGTGCGGTTCACATCCACCACGAGTTCACAGGATTTGTAGTTCATGCAGGATAGTTCAAATTGGCCAGCACGGTTGGGGCCATTCAGCTGGATACTGTAGTTACAGCCAGAGGGTCTCTGGTTTGGCCAATAACATGTCATCACAGATTTCAGCTGGCCCCACCCCTAGCCCCGCCTATCCTCTTGCTCGCTCTTCCACACTAAAGAGTAGAAAAACTTTAAAGGGAGTGTTTGATTTATAATGATGGTGCAGGTGACTTTTTGCTCTGATAGAGGGCATGTTTATGAAACTCTTTCTAAGCCTCAAAGAGTCATAAATCTTTATTAATTTCCCCCATGTTTCAATAATTCAGAATTCAGCATGCTGAAATCACTATTAATCTCGAAGGCACACACACACACACGCACACACTGAGTGCACAGGGTTGAGTTCCTCTAGCCTTTGCTCATAATAGATTCTGTGTCTGTCTCTGGCTCACTCTTCATACTGCCAATACGTCTGAGTCTCTCTGATTTATCTTTTATGATGTCCCACAATCTACTTCTAAAGCACTCCGCTCTCTCTCGCTCTCTCTCTTTCTTACACACACACAAAAGACACATTCATGTACCCGCAGATTCTTGCAGTTTCTCATACACACACATGCACAAACACATAAAATAACAAACCGAATTGCTGATAAAAGACTAGGACAACGTTTGTGCATAAAAATACGAGCACATATACAATCTTGTATGAATACATAATGTACATGCTGTACAGACAAACGTAACATGTACTTTCTGCAATGCAAAAGGAATAAAATGAACTTTGATTTTTTCTTTAAAAACTGTAATTAAAATACTGCAACGACAATTTTATGGCAATTTAGTGAGATGAGACATATTTACTTTGAAAGTGAAGGAAAATGAGGCTTCAAGGGACTGATCAAAAATTTAATGTATAGGTGTTTTTTAAACTTTACCCAGTTTGCTATTACAGAAGTTCATTTTTATTAAAACTAGGAGTTTTAAACTTTTTTTCTTTTAGTGAAGGTCACATTACCATGCCTTAATTGTTTTCATTTTTGCTATTCAAATGCCTTTTGTTTCAAACTCAAATTGCTTGACTCTTGTCCCTGATCCAGACTTTCAATCTTTACAAAAAAATCATCAAAAAATAGTAATTATGTTGGTAAGACTAGAATATTATAATCTACACAAGTGAAATAAAGAGTGAAATAATCATAAACTATTTCAATATTTATTGTGTGAAACCTAATTAACACTCATTACAACTCTTGTGGCATCATTTCATCACATCCAACAATTTTATCAAGTTCTTCAAAAGTGTACTAGGCTGCCAAGGAAACAAAAGTGTCAGCATATGATGGCATTTATGAATAAAACAAAGAATAAATAATATAACTTCTGAAAAGTTTATATGGCTGTGTGACATTTCTCATTAATCTGTCATTTCATCAAATTATGCAAAATCAATTTTTCTAATTGTGTATTTCAGATACATAAAATGCTGGCTATGATATTAGACAATTTCCACCACAATGTGATTTTTGAAATGTCATTATTACAATGTAATTTCAACCACAGAATGTTATTAAACAATGCATTTGATGAATGTTAATCATTCATCCAATGAAACACAGAAAATGGGCACAAATTTCCAGTCAACAAAGAAAAATACTGGATGCAGCTATAGTTTTGTCACTTTTTTTTATCAGATAGCAAAACATCCTTATTTGTGCACTCACTGTTGAAGAGCTTTGTCCTGATTTGCTGTCTGCTGGGTACTTCAGTGGGCAGAGTGGGGCACTGACACAGTCCTGTCTCTCCACATTCATCTAGAGTCAGCTACAGGCTAAACACTACTTCAGCCAATGGCTAACATGGATAAAATTGAATGTCTCCAGTGGGTGTATAGAGATGCATGGGCTTATACAGTAGTATTGTGGATAAATTCTAAAGGAATAGCATAGCTTCAGGTTCAAGGCTAATGTGGATTAAAGCTATGGTTTGTAGGATAACTTTGCTAACATGGCCAAAGGTTAAGGTAGTATCGACTGCTATTTTATCGTGTGCCACGATAAAAGCCTTTAGAAAGTGATCTCTTATAGCTCATGTACCAGACATTCAACTGGCCTTATTTAACATGAGCAACATGAATTTGTGTGTAAATCATTCATGAATACACAAACAATTTACACATAAATGTGCTCTAATTTAGTTTTATGAATAGGCCCAATGTGTGCGTTGTCATCTGGAAGTTGCTTCTTTTTTTTTTTTAAAGAATTTTCTCATCTGCAATGTTCCCTGATGTTAAAACAACATTCAGCAGATGTTAATTCACAAATTCACTTCACTCTTGATTATCAGATTTTTTTATGCTTAAAGTAGAACACAATGCATAGAATTAGTAATCATTCAGTACTTATCCAAGTACCACACTGACTTATTGACTTATTAATTCTTCTAAATGATGATTTCAGGTTACAACCCTGTACTCTTTCTGACAACATGTGATCTAGCTCTCTAATTATGCAATACTAAAAGTGCTCAATATGCTCAGCCTGATTCAGCATGATGGAGCTGATAATTAAGGCCATTTCATTAATTATTCAAGATGAATATTCACTATTGTGGATTTGGGTGAAGTGGTAAAATATTTGCGTGTTTTCTCCTCCAGTTCACTAATATTTTTATGCTGGGCCTAAATTCACACTGTATTACAGAGAGAGAGAAAGAGAGAGACAAAAGCTGGGTACGAAATCTGAAAAATGCTGTTTTCGCAGGCAGTATACAATGGTAGGAAGGCAACCATGTAGGTCTATATCCAGTGTTCACGTAACATTCTGCCTACTCCATCTGGTCACAGCAGAACTGTGTCCAAAATTACTTTTTGTTCCCTATATAGTGTGCCATGTGAGATACTGGAAGTTCATTCTTTATATAGTTCACTCTTCTATACCTGTAATGCCTTCTGATGATTGATTCATGTTAGTCTAATTATGTTTTATCATGATTTAGCGACAGATGAGGGCACTGTTTTGTAAGTAAATCTGTCCATGGCTCTAACTCCTCTATGAGTGCAGAAACACTGCCTGTGAAGTCACTGACAGACAGGCCTGCAAGGCAGCTGCCTCAAGCCCAAAGTGTACTTCAGTTTTGATGCGCAGCGTACACGTCTTTCAATGTTTAGAGCATTATATATTTGCTCAGAGTGAAGAAATGCTCTAAAGTAAAGGCTGTGCAGAAAGCCCTTACATGGAGATTTTTTGGGTGTGTTTTATGCAAATGACTAACCTCGGGCACACAAACGCTAATTTAGAATACTACAAATGCATTAACATTAGAGCGCGGTTAAGAACAAATTCATGTGCACAAGCACGTGTTTGTGAATTAGGTGGAAATGTTTTGTGAGAGGTGCATATAAATACAAATAATCCACTCAGTTATTAGTGAATGAGACCAAATGTCTTTGTACTCTTTTACACTAGTGCTGCAAGTATCTTTAATGCAAGCACTCGTCAATGTGACAGTCAGTTGTAAGCTGTGCCACAACTGAGAGGCTGCATGTTTCGAAGGCTGCATTCCAAGATCGAATACGCCAAAGTCTGCTGTCCAATTTCCTTCAAATGCGGCCATCGTTTCTCAGGCCACAAAAGATACAACAAATAGATCCTTCACAGCCAAAACTAACCCAAGATTTATTGCACGCTGGTGATGATAGGATTTTTTTTTTTGAGAAGATGCTGGATTACAATTAAATGTAAGTATTGCGTTTCAACTTGGATATGTAACGATACAAACGATATCGTTGTCGATACCTCATGTCGTTCCAAACCTGTAAGACCTTCGTTCATCTTCGGAACACAAATTAAGATATTTTTGATGAAATCCGAGAGATTTCTGACCCTCCATAGACAGCAATGTAACTGAAATGTTCCCAGACCCAGAAATGTAGTAAGAACATCGTTAAAATAGTCCATGTGACATCACTGGTTCAACCGTAATTTTATGAATCTACGAGAATACTTTTTGTGCACAAAGAAAACAAAAATAATGACTTCATTCAACAGTTCTTCTCTTCCTTGTCACTGTCCTCCTCCATAATCAGGAGTACCACGACGCATGTGTGCGCATTATTCTGCTCTTACAAATGCTGACATATCTTACTAATATGCAATTTTATAGATAGTTAATATTTTTTATTATGTACATAATTGGACCATGGTGAACATATTTAGGTTATGAATTATATTCATAGGTTATGATCTCTGTTTTGTTTTCAGACAGATGAATATGAATATTTAAAAAAAGTCCACCACAATCGTAACTACTGCTTGTCAATGGAAGCTGTCGCGAGGTGACAACAGCAATTCTCTATAGGCTTGACCATCCCATTTAAACAATACTTGGGTTGACCTTCACAGTCTCCAATAGTTTGTTGTTGTTCCGTCTTTTCCATTTGCTTTTCGGCTGTGTTGCCATCATGTGGACAAACTAAATAGTGCAAAAAAAAATATCAATGTGCATATGCTGCATGTGTACAATGCCAATGCTGAAATTAACGTCATGTACACTCTACGCATAGTTTAGCGTACGCATGAAAACCAAACTATATTTTGTTGCCATGAATCGCGAGTAGCGGCAGATCTTCTCTTCCATATTGCGACGTTTAAATGTCACATTGACTTTAAGTTTTTGGACCAAGCCAAAGACAGTACGAGTAAAATAGAGATGTATATAGAGATGCAGTGGAGAGGGTGAGAGAGAAAGAAAGAAAAGGAAAACATCCTTTCGGGAGCATGAATATAACACTATTTTGCTCCTCCTGCAAGTGGGGCTGTACAGTGTCAAAAGTTGGGCAGCCTCCGTGCACCACTCACCCTCACATACACAGCTCAAAGAACGTTAGAGCAAAAGCAGCATCCGTGTGATGAAATATTCAATGCTGCCGCTGTTTGAGTGTGCAGACAGAGCCCAATGCTACGCTAAATAATGCATCCCACATGCACACACACACACACACACACACATAATCACGATTCTAGCACTTAACAAAGACATACTTTAAATATGAGTGGAAATCTGCAAGAGTTACTATGTATAGCAGGGTGTGGTTGAACATATGGAAGACACAGCAGACTATAAAACAGCATATGGTGCTTACAACAGGCATTATGGAGCTAGAGCTATAGCTTTTGTTATCGAGTGTGCTCTGTTTGTTTTACATACTCCCTCTGTTCATCTCTAATCAGGTTGTTTTTCTGTTGGTGAGCAGTTATTGTTAATGTGTGTCACTCCCTCCTGGAATTAAACAAGTCCAAATGCAGTTCTACCCAAGAGCCCTGCTACTAACAGCAAATACTCTCATAGTCCCTCAGCAGGGTGTTTGTGTGTGTGTATATATGTGTGTGTGTTTAAGTGTGAACTTGACTTTATGTACTCCGTGTCAGAATGGATGTTTGTCTTGGAGAGCTCAACTCCAATTCTGCGGGGTTTCGCTTATCAACGGCTGAAACCCTCTGAGAGTTGGGGGAAAAAATGGAGAAAAGGAAGTGACTTACCAAAGTATGACACGTGCAAGTAGACATTTATGATGATTATATAATTAAACACTGCGACGCAGTCATGAGAAAGCACATTTGAGCTTACGTACACACTCTATAGTCTGTCTCCGCTTTTTGTGTCTCAAAGGAATGGCAGTCGCCCGGCCTCATTGTTTTGGTGGTGTGTGTGTGTCTGTATTGTTTTGGGCACAAAAGCTTCTGCACCCCTGGCAGAGACGACTAATGGAACACAATAGAACTACTTTAGCATTTAGCTCAGTGGCCTGTGAAGACAGAGATCCTGACAGCCCGTGTGAGTGTGTATGTGTGTGTACAAAGTTGGAAACACCTGCCACTGGTTTGATAGTGAAAGATGCATCCTGCCTTTCAGATGCCATTTTCTCACTCTGAAACACACATTTACTCAGTTTCCACTGGTTTGACAGCATAGCAAACAGCAAGTTATATAACTAAAATGTCAAATGATACACACCATGCACCATGTTATGCACCATGTAGCATAAACTGTAAAAATGGCAACATGCAGCTATTATCTCAAGGAGCTTTTTCTAACAGATCTAACTGTTAACAAAAATGTAGGCTCATTTAGATTTCACCACATAATGCACTTTTTTTATATTACATGACAAAAAATGAAAATGTTTGCATTAAACGATTATCCTTTGATTTAAATAGTTGTATTGTGTTTCCATGTAAATCTTTTATTAGCTGCGAATTTTTATACAATTTTTATTTTTTATAAAGGTTGTATTGTTTTGCTGTTAGACAACTCTCTCCTATGCAAGTTTAATGTGCATAGATAACTAGAAGTAAACCGCCCGTAGGTTGGTTTCTCCAAAGTGAGACCTTTTTAAGGCTCTGAGACCTTTTTAAAACATGTCAATTATTGGCATTGGTGTAATTTTGGGTTAGAACTACTTATTTTATGAGCAAAACCTTCACCACAGGCCCCTAGATTGAAATTGTGACTGATTTCCAAGGCCCCACTTCGCATCTAGTCCAGTCCAGAAAACAATCAATATCTGGAACTCAGAAATTACACACTTCACCTTTAAAGTCGACATGAAATGGAAATTAACCATATCTATTATCTAAATGGATTTTATTGTGAACCATTTAGATAATTTTTTCATTACATCATACTTTTTAATCAAATATCATCACTTAATCTACTGGTTAAATTATAGATTTTTCTCTGGTGACATATGCCGGACTCCACCGATCATTTAGTTAAATCCATCCCTTTCTACAATTGACGGCAAGCGCAAATTCAGATATGCCTGCATCTAATTAACAACTGATGAATAGAAGCAAGACACTGCACTACTGTGGTGTTTCACCATTTCACTGATTTACGTCACAATAAGAAAGAAAAAAATCTGTCACTGTTACAACGCAACTTCAAACCAAATCAATCTGATGCAGCTCATCAGATACAGATTTCTTTGATATTTTAAAATGCAACTCTTTAAGCTATAGTTGGGATGAGGGATAAAGTGCATTTCTAAGACAGCATTGGTATGTTCCATTTGACCATGAGAGCCTTTCAAAGTGGATTTCACAGAGTATTTCACCATGTTCTATGAGATTCCAATCCGAAGGGGAAAAAAACATGTTCAGTTCGAAGGGCGCTGCGAATGGCATAGGGAATAAGGGAACTTTGATACATCCTTTTACAGGAAGTGAAAAATTTTTACCCACCAGTCATTGTGCATCACTCCAGCATTTAAAGAAGTTTGAATAAAATAAACATAGTGAACAGGAGTTGAGGCTATGTGTTATTATTGCGTTCCCAGCTACAGTTTGAACGTTATTACTGAAAGGTATAAAGTGTGTAAGAGGCAACAGTTACAATGCAACTATTGTGATTATAGTTGTGTATTACACAAACGTATCAACCCTCTACATTGCGAGTAAATCACTCGCATATGCGACTAAATCTTACTCTGGGCGACTAAATAATGTCTAACATTAGCCATTGGCTAATAAATTCTTAGATTTTACTCGCCAGTATGTGTGTGAGAGGCGTTCAACACAGATTTTCACTCGATAAACACGCTGACTGAGCGCTTGAGAGTTTCACTCTCCGTCAAACGACTCGTTGGCTGGCGCTCATCTATTACCGTCCCTGTTTTGATTTCAGCAAATCAGTTCGAGCGAACACTGACAACGTGATTAATATTCATGAACCCAGCAGATAATAATAGTAGTAGTAGTAGTAGTAGTAGTATTATCTTTTAATAATTATTACTATTACCTACCAATATCTTAAACGCCACCACCAGTCCTAAGTTCAGTTAAAATGACAAATATGCATCCATTCATGGTTACCAAGTTTTAGTTCTAATCACTAGTTCTATCATTAAATAGTGCTTAATTATCATAATATCATAATATAATGCTTGATTGGCTGAAGTTAAGAGTGCACATTCAGTTATTTAAGAAGCTGTTCCATTTTACAAAGATAAACTGATTGGGTGGAATCATGTGTGTGTGTGTGTGTTTGAAAAAAAAACAAAAAAACATTCTCATCCCACATCCACAGATTCCAGCATACTAGTAATGCCAACATCGAGGGGATGCATGAGAATGGTTCTGAGAAGATGCCACCTGTTGAAGAGACGCTGACCTGCTATCTCTCCATGGGGGAGACATCTTCTCTTAAGGCATGGCAGCAGGTCAGGCTGCAGTCTCGTTGCACACCATGGTGGTGCTTCAGGCTTTTCAGGCTGATCTGCTGAAAGACCCGGATAAAGGCAGGGTCTATCCCCTGATGAGGTGGCATGGCAGCCATGGTGGTTATAGAGAGACATCTGTGGGTGAGTCTGGTGGTTATCGGGTCAAAAGAGAAGGGCTTTCTTCTTAATGTGCCGGTTTCCCCTTCTGAGCTTTTCGGCACTTCCGTCGAGATGGTGGTCGTGAGGTTTTTAGGAGGCCAAGACGTGCTCGGCTGCCTTTAAATCCTTCATTCCACGAGGGTCCAGGATTCGGACTTCGCCTCCAGCCTATATCATGAGCCTGAGTCATGCATGGGAGCCATGGTTGGTGAGTACGATCCATTTTTATCTACTCTACTGCTAGTTCTTGTGTATTTGATGCTAGCCTTTCTCTGCAGCGCTACACGGACCTGTTCTGTTTTTCTGACTTTAGGTTTGACCCACCTGCTAAGTCAGGACCTCCTGCTGTTGACCAATTACAGTGATGGTTTCACTTATCGGTTCTGGTTCCAGGCTGGTGATAGCCCTCATCTTCAGCTTGGACACGCAGCCTGGGCTTCTGAGGAAGTCTCCCAGCATTAGGTCCCCAGTATAATGCTGCAACCTCAGGACCTATGGGTCCTTCTCATGGGCTAGTACTCTTCTTAGTACATGCTTCGTGACATGCTCCCTATCCTCTGGCCAGGGTGCGCTACTCATTTCCTCACCCTGAGGGGTCTCCCGAGATTTGAATCGTTCCTTAACCTTCAGGCACGTTCTCTGAGCTATGTGTGTGTGTGTGTGTGTGTGTGTGTGTGTACCTACTTAACCATATTTTGGGGACAAATTTGTACCCAAAAGTGAGCAAAACCTGACAAAATCGGCAAAAACCTAAATTTGTGGATGTCCTCATTTGTAAAACTGTTATAAAAATAAAGTAAACAAAGTTTTTTTTTTACTTTTGAAATTGTAAAAATGCAGAAAGTTTTCTTTGAGGGGTAGGGGTGGGTTTAGGTTAAGAAGTGTATAACTATCTGTATATAAAAACAATAGAAGTCTATGTAATGTCCCCATTTAGATAGCTAAGTAAACGCGTGTGTGTGTGTGTGTGTAAAATAGTATATCAGTCTGGCGAGTAAACAAAAAAATGTACTAGCCAATGGCGATTATATTGCCAAGGTGTGCGTAGAGGGTTGCGTATGGTAATTTATACTTTATTTTGTCATTATACCTCAAACTTCTGTAATATGCACAACTCAAGTGGGGAAGTCGTGGCCTAATGGTTAGAGAGTCGGACTCGTAACCCAAAAGGTTGCGGGTTCGAGTCTCGTACTGGCAGGAATTGTAGGTGGGGGGAGTGAATGTACAGCGCTCTCTCCCACCTTCAATACCATGACTATTCGGACTTCGCCTCCAGCCTATATCATGAGCCTGAGTCATGCATGGGAGCCATGGTTGGTGAGTACGATCCATTTTTATCTACTCTACTGCTAGTTCTTGTGT